>NC_037673.1:169472361-169575784 GCF_003255815.1 Theropithecus gelada | reverse complement strand
CCACCACGCCTGGCTAATCTTTTGTGTTTTTAGTAGAGACGGGGTTTCACCGTGTTAGCCAGGATGGTCTCGATCTCCTGACCTCGTGATCCGCCCGCCTCGGCCTCCCAAAGTGCTGGGATTACAGGCTTGAGCCACCGCGCCCGGCCGAAAGAGGTTTTTAGAAGCATTCCCATCGTGTCACCATGTCCATCAGTGACTCAGTGGTCCACAGCCAATGAAGCCTTGGGTCCTCATCCAACCCTCTCCTGGCAGTCTCTAGAGGCTGCTGCTGGCTCATGTGTCCCCCACCCCCATCCCCCAAAGTCCACTTTTCTGGATCAGGGAGAATAATCGGGGCAAACACTGGACCCAGTAGCAAGAAGAGGGATGGTCTGAGGGAGATGAAATCCAGCCTCCAGTTGTCTCTTTGGACCTCTAGAATGTTTTTAACATTTTTAATTAGTACTATCATTTAAAGTTGGAATGCATCACATAAAAATTATCTTGAATTTTCTCTTGTCTTGAAAAGAACCGGAAGACACGGGGACACGGGGCCATATTCCAGCATGGCATCTCTAGGCTGGCACTGGGTGGGAGCTGCCTGCTTCAGATGGAGCATGTACCAGTGAACCTTTGCTGCGTAAGAAACCACCCCAAAGCTTAGTGGCTTAAAACAATAATATATTAACTGCAATTCTGGATGTCAGCAATTTGGGCTGGGTTCCGCTGAGCATTTCTTCAGCCGGTTTTGCCGAGGCTCACTCATACTGCTTGCTGCAACCAGAGGCTGACAGGCTGTTGGTGGGATGCCTCGATTCTCCTCCATGTGGTCTGTCCAGCAGCCAGCTCAGCTCCTTCACGTGGGCTCTTCCATCATCAGGACAGGGGACAGCCCCAATAGGCAGGCAATTTTTGAGCCTCTGCCTACCTTTCTTTCATTAATGTTCTATTGGATAAAGGAAGACAAAAGATCAGTCCAATTCAAAGTCTGGGGAAATAGACACCACCTCTTGATAGGAGGAGCTGCAAAGAATTGGTAGTATTTTTTTCATGGACTCCCCGCCACACAGAAACCGGAGGTCAGTTGCTATTTCTTCTTGAACTTCAGCTGCTGAATTTCATATATCTGATGTATTAGTCTGTTCTCGCGCTGCTAATAAAGACATACCAGGCCAGGCACAGTGGCTCACACCTGTAATCCCAGCATTTTGGGAAGCCAAGGCTGGTGGATCACTTGAGGTCAGGAGTTTGAGACCAGCCTGGTCAACATGGTGAAACCCTGTCTCTACTAAAAAATACAAAAATTAGCTGGGCGTGGTGCCACGCACCTGTAATCCCAGCTACTTAGGAGGTTGAGGCAGGAGAATCACTTGAACCTGGGAGGCAGAAATTGCAGGGAGCTGAGATCACACCATTGCACTCCAGTCTAGGCAACAGAGACCCTGTCTCAAAAAAGAAAAAAAAAGAAAAAAGACATACCGGTAACTTACAAAGGAAAGAAGTTTAATGGACTCACAGTTCCACATGGCTGCAGAGGCCTCACAATCATGGCAGAAGGCAAAGGAGAAGCAAAGGCATGTCTTACATGGCAGCAGGCAAGAGAGCATGTGAAGGAGAACTCCCCTTTATAAAACCACCAGATCTCTTGAGACTTATTCACTATCACGAGAACTGTATGGAAGAAACCGCCCCCGTGATTCAATTATCTCCACCTGGCCCCACCCTTGACATATGGGGATTATTACAATTCAATGTGAGATTTGGGTGGGGACACAGCCAAACCACATCATCTGGTCTTCCTCCATTTCACTAAACCTGTTGGACCCCTGTAGACATCTAAGGTAACAAACTAAACTGACAACTCTTCTGCTACTTGGGCTCAGAGCTGAGCTCGCCTGACCCTTCTATTCACGCCCATGAGAAGGTGAAATGGATTTGATGATGAAAATAAAACCCAGAAAGAGGATCCAATGTCATCGACAAAGGCTTTGCTCAGCGATCCCAAAGGGAAGTCAGGATGGCCAAGATCCAAGGTGTTGAACCGCAAAGCAGAGAACACATCAGTGATGCTGGGACAGACCAGAGTCTCAGGTGAGAACGGCATGATTATAGATGGGGTGAAAATATGACAGTGCAAGGTTTTAAAAGGCAGCTCCAGAAAGAAATCACAAAAATGACAACTGGGGACAAGAAAAGAAGAGAAAACTCCCCCTTCAAAAACAGACCATTCTCACCACACTGGCTCTGCAGCAAAACACTCAGGGGCAAGGCAGTGGAGAGCCAAGCCACAGTGTGGGTTCCAGAGCAAGTGGGGGACCTGGAGGGTTGTAAAACTGGATGCTCAGGGGGACAAA
Source organism: Theropithecus gelada (assembly GCF_003255815.1). Taxonomy (NCBI): domain Eukaryota; kingdom Metazoa; phylum Chordata; class Mammalia; order Primates; family Cercopithecidae; genus Theropithecus; species Theropithecus gelada. Next base: position 169,573,448 of record NC_037673.1, on the reverse strand, counting down.
ACACAGTCTAAATGAGCAGAGGTTCCCGTACATAGTACAGAACATCTCCAGATGATGCATGAAGACAGCAGGGCAGGGCTCAGTGCTTGGGGACCAGGGCAAGTTCTACCAGAACTAACCGGCAACACCTGTTACAGTGAAAACTGATGTTCTTCCCTCTCTTTCCACGAGAATTGTTTGACTTTTGTTCCCAGGGGTACAAAAGTGTATCTGAAGTTAATAAATATATTCAAAGAGGATACTATAATTCATATGCTAATATATACATTGCAATGAAGTGTGTACCACCACCTGTGAAGAATTCTTGACCAAAAAAATGAATTTACTCAATCTAATCAAGACTTAACCTCTAGGTTACGGGAAATATTGAGGATAGAGGAACAGATAAAGCAACACCATGAAGAAACACTCAGATACTCAGACTGTAGGACTTTGGACAACTCGACTGGCCCAGCCTTTCATCATCGGTATTTAAAAGAGGGGGAAGGAGTAGAAGACTGTTCTAAAATAAAAGAGACTGAAGAGGTATGTCAAGTAAATGCAATGCAGGAAACATGAGTGGTTTCTCATCCTAACACACTAAAATCCCAGCCATAACAAAACACTTGGAGGATAATTAGAGATACTGCAACATGGACTGAGTATGTGATATTAGGAAATCACTGTTTCTTAGGCATGAGACTATTATTGTCTATATGTAGGAGTACATTCCTAATTTAGGAGACACATACTGAAGTATTTATGGTTCATGATAGTTATTAAAATATCTTTCTGCTCCAAGCTTCCCTTTCTACACTTGACCTTGTGATGCCGGGTCCAGGACTCTGCAAACCATGTGATAGGCTCCGTCAAAAGCGGGAGCTAGAGAGAGGCTGCAAGGCTGGAGGGGAGGAAAGGGTTTGCTTCTTCCTACTTCCTGTTTGTTTCTGTTCTGTCACCTGATAATGCTTCACCCTGGCAGAGGCACTTCATTCCTGTAGCAGCCACTGAATTAGGCCCCTTTCTCAGAGGTCTGGGGCCCAGCCCCACAGCTCAGAGACCAGCACCAGACTAACAGCTGCTCAGTCTCAGGGATCAGACTTTCAGCAACATAGGGTCCCTGCTCAGCCCTAGGGATGGTAGCTACTTCATAAAAATTGCTTCCTCTATGATTCTAGGGAATCTAAGGAGTTCTCTTTTTACTCTTTCAGTTATGTAGTTAATAAATTTATACCTAATTAACAAATCATTATAATAAATTCTTTCCATTCAAATAAAAGGTATGGTTTCTGTCTCCAGAAGGGGTAAAGTATATCATAATGCTTGCAAGTTGCAAAAGGAAAAAACACAGATATTTAGTTAGATATACATACTTGCATATACAACACACACACATACACAAATGTATATTGAGATAAAGGATATAGAAGAAAAATGTTGAATCTAGGTGGTGGGTGACACAGTAGTCATTGTATTAGACTTTCAACTTTGCAAATTTAAATGTTCTCATATTGAAAGGTTAAAAAAAAAGGGCCAGGCATGGTGGCTCATGCCTGTAATCCCAGCACATTGGGAGGATGAGGCGGGTGAATCACTTGAGGTCAGGAGTTCGAGACCAGCCTGGCCAATATGGTGAAACCCTGTCTCTACTAGAAATACAAAAATTAGCCAGGTGTGGTGGGGCGTGCCTGTAATCCCCGCTACTCAAAAGGCTGAGGCACAAGAATCACTTGAACCCAGGAGGCGGAGATTGCAGTGAGCCAAGATGGCACTATTGCACTCCAGCCTGGGCGACACAGCAAGACTCTGAATGAAAAATAAAATAAAATAACAAAAGAGGAAGATTAGGATGATGATGATATATAATCATTGTTCACTATGGTATTAGTATGAAAATCAAGTTGAGATAACAATTAGAAAGAAAGAAAAAAAAAAAAAAAAACACCTTTACCATTTTCCCAGATACGTCTGCAGCCCCAAAGGCCATTAATCTTGTGAGAGGTTCGAGTCCTGCTGGCGAGGCTCCCCAACCTTCTTTGACAGAGAAAGCACGTGAACTTGTGAGTGGCAAGTCAGGTCTTCCAAGAACAGTTACATCTGCAGTCGACCCACGGAGGCCCTGCCTTGGCAGAGAATCCAAGCCTGGAGGGTCTTTCACACAGGACTCCTCCAGTTCATTCCAGTAGAAAAGAACATAATGCCTTTATCAAAGAAGAGAAGGACATTCTGCAAACTCCCTGACAAATCACTTGTTTGGATTACCTCAGTCAGTTCAAATCTCTGACCTAAATCCCTCATGCTCTAAATTAATCCCCTTCTTCTTGCTCTTTCTTCCCACAAAGGCATTTTTCCTATGAAAGAAAGCCTTTCCTATAGCTTAGTAAATTGCCTGCACCTGTCTCTTGGCAAAACCTCATCAAGACCCCGGAGCCACCTCCATTGTTCTTTCTGCCGTGCCGTCTTGCTTCTCCTCCAAGCCTCTGACCATTCAGCCAAAATGAAGAGCTAGCCTCTCATATGGTCCTGATCGCTACAGCCCATATTGTGTTGGGTTTCCATCTGTCACTTGTGGGTGAGGTTTTATCTGTTTCATATCATTGACCAGATCAGTCCATGTCCCACCACAGGTCACTTATTCTGTACTCTTTCCTTCATTGGCTGCACCCTCACTTGACCCAATTTTTGGTGAGCACAGTTGGTTTCATTGCCTTAAGAAAAACATTTGGCTATCTCAGCCCACAATTAAACCTCACTCAGACAAGGAAGATGGGTGTGAATTCTTATACTACTTTACATGCAGGACCAGGGAGTAGCTCTCCCATTCCTGGAGGCCTCTTGCAAAGTTTGTCATAGAGAAGACCATGAAAGCAGCGGCACCAGGACAAAATAGCAGGCCCCACCCCAAGAAAGCGGGGGATCCAAAATCTACACTTACTTGGCCTTCACCTCCCGGTGGTTGGCACTGTCATTTCCTACATCTGAAATAGCCTCCCTCCTTGCCTACTTCCTAAAAGCCCACTCATCTAGTGAGGTCTGGCTCTACCGTTCCATCCCTCACAAAGCTTCCTCTCCTCCCTCCAGCAAGAAGACAAAGGGCCAATAAACACAGGAAGAGATCCTCACCCTCTCTTACAATGTGGAAAATGAACATGAGGCCAATTAGTCCACATTTTTCACCCCTGGAGTTGTGTAAAAGCAAAATATTTGTAATACTCAGCATCAGAAAGTGTCTGGAAAGATGAGGACTCTCATGTCCTGTTTGCTGTGATCTAAATTGGTGGGGCCACTGTGGAGAAGAAATTGACACTATCAAGTAAAATTTTAAACATATACACCAAGAAATTCCACTTCTCATCAGCTACCCTTGGAGAGATAGATACTCCTAGCATAAATACACAGAGTGTGTAACCAAATGTTCGCTGAGAGTTGCTTGAAATAGGGACAAATTGGAAACAATGTAAGCATCCACTCATAGAGCAATGGATAAACAGTTGTACAACTATTCTATGAAATGCCAGGAAGTCATTAAATAGAATATAGTAGGTAAAAGCAATGAGACCCAGTAGCAATGAGTGTGCTAGCATGCAGATCCTGGTGTGTGATAATATTTTCTATGAAAAGAAGGAAACAGCAGGGCTCCTCAGAGAAATAGCTGATTCCAGAGTCAAGGCAGGGCAGGAACAAGATGGGCTTGGAACATTTTTTAATGCCAGAAAGGAAAGAGATGCTAAAAAAAAAAAAAAATGATGAGGACATCCCATAAGGACATGGGAAGGGGGGCCCACTGGCCAAAAATCGAACAACTTGAGCACCATAATAATTAACGATAGTAACATTACAGACCATTGAAAAATCAGAACCCCTGAGTCCATAATAAATGGGTAAACAATACGTAAGGGAGAAGGGAGGGCTCGAGCTTACAGCAGAATGCCAAGCCCACTGGTATACATGGAAGAATTGTTACAGCTAGAAAATCATCATTTTGCAACCATCACAATAAAGTTTGGATCTGGCAAGAATCATCAATGGATGCTAAATCTGGGGAGAAACGGTGATGAGGAGCAGGCTATTAGCATGACCTTCAGTATCTTCCAACAGACTACGTATTGGTTGTGGTTGTGAAAAGAAAAACATAGTGACTACACGGTAAACAAATCAGACAACACTTCGAGTAGATGATCAAAGTTAGCATCACCAACAAGGGGCAGACAGACACTGTGAGTGAGTGTGCAGATGTGGGACCTTGAGAAGAACTCATCACCTATATAATATTCTGGCTGAAAATGCCTACCTTGAAGCTCATCATCAATCTAATCGTGAGAGACCATCACAAAACCCCAAATAAGAAAGTGCCAATTTTATTAAAAGCGACTATATTCGAAAGTGTCAATATCATAAAATACAAAGACTAAAAATGTTCCATATTAATAGACAACCAAAGAGGCATGACAACTAAAAGCAATATCTTATCCTAGATGGCATCTTAGATTAGAGGGAGGAATATTATAAAGGACCTCCTTTGATTAACTGACAAAAATAAAATTTAGATTGTAAATGAAATAAAAGTAGCATATCAATATTGAATTTAGAGTAGTTGACAACTATTAAGGCTATTTCAGAGAATATCCTGCCAGATGTGGTGGCTCATATCTGTAATCCCAACACTGGGAGGCCAAGGTGGGTGGATGGCTTGAGCCCAGGAATTCAAGACCAGCCAGGGCAACATGGTGAGAGCTTATCTCTACTAAAAATTTAAAAATTAGCTAGGTGTGGAGTCACATGCCTGTGGTCCCAGCCACTCAAGAGATTGAGGCAGGAAGATCATTTGGGCCTGGGAAATTCAGGCTACAGTGGGCCATACTCATGCCACTGAATTTCAGCCTGAGTGACAGAACAAGACCCTGTCTTAAAAAGAAAAAAAAAAAAAGGAACATCCTTAGTCTTAGGAATTATGCAGTGAAACATTTAGGAAAGGAATATAGCGTATGCCACTTATTCTCAAATAATTTGTAAAAAAAAAAATAAACTTTATATTTATATGTGATGGATATATAAAATATATTAAAATACATATATGCATACATACACACAGATATATACACATACATACATATAACAAATAGGGCAAAATAATACATTTGAAAAAGGGGTATTTGAAAATTCTTCTAGCTATTCTTATTCTTGCAACTTGTCTGTTTCAAAATAAGAAGTTGTTTCAAAATAAAATGTTGGGAACAAAAAATGATGTAGCTATACATGTTAGCATAGAAAGAGCTCCAAAATACACTGCAGAACAAAAAAAGAAAAATTACAAGGTAAATCTTTCTGTGTGGTATTTCCCATATTGCCTACATTTGTGCTAAGTAATATATAGAGAACGGTCTGGAGAAACACACACTAAATTGATTACATGGTTGACCTTTGTCACAGAGGAGAGGAGACCAAGATAGCAGAGTACTTTTGCATATCTAAAATGCTTTTATTTTTAATAAAAAGAATGTATTTATTAATTGCTCAGGCAATTAGAAATAACCTTTTTTTAAAACCAAAAAGTAACATGCTGGCAATGTTGTGGAGAAAAAGGAACACTGATATGGTGTTGGTGGGAGTGTAAATTAGTTCAACCATTGTGGAAGACAGTGTGGCAATTCCTCAGAGACCTAAAGACAGAAATACCATTCGACCCAGCGATCCCATCAGTGGGTATATACCCAAAGGAATATAAAGCATTCTGTTTTAAAGACACATTCATGCATATGGTCGTTGCAGCATTATTCACAATAGCAAAGACATAGAATCAACCTCAATGCCCATCAATGATAGCCTAGATAAAGAAAATGTGGTACATATATATCATGGAATACTATGCAGCCATAAAAAAGAGCAAAATCATGTCCTTTGCAGGGGCATGGATGGAGCTAGAGGTCATTATCCTCAGCAAACTAATGCAAGAACAGAAAACCAAACACTGCCTGTTCTCACTTATAAGTGAAAGCTAAATGATGAGAACGCATGGAGACATAGAGGGGAACAGCACACACTGGGGCCTATCAGAGGATGGAGGGTGGGAGGAAGGAGAGGATCAGGAAAAATAACTAATGGGTACTAGACTTAACACCTGGATGATGAAATAACCTGTACAACAAACCCTCATGACGCAAGTTTACCTATGTAGCAAATCTACACATGTACCCCTGAACTTAAAATAAAAGTTTTAAAAACATCAAATAAAGATAACCTAAAAGAACAGGAAAAAAAATACCTTTTTTAAGGTTAAAGTCTTCTTCTCAATTCCCATCAGTGACAAGAATCACAGGTCAGCTTTCCTGAGATAGTACTTACTTAAACATTAGAGCCCACGCTAATATTTGACAGTCTCAGAGACTATCTGGATGTAGGTCTCGAGAAACCTGTTCAGGGAATGGCAGCAGCATGGGTATTTGGAAAGACCCTGGGCTTCAGAGTCAGAAAAGTTTGAACCATGTCTCCGTCACTCACGGTGTGATACGGGGACAAGAGACAAATCTCTGACTCTCAGTTTCTGTATCTGTATGAAGGGAAAACAGCCCCTCGACAGCAGAGCTGCAGTGAGCATTAGGTATAATGCATGGAATTTGTGTGTGCCTTAGACAGCGTGTACTTTGCCTATCCTGGGGCTGACATGGAGCATTTATTTATTGCTATTCATTCTATCTTTTTTTTCCTTAAACAAAGACAGGGGCTCACCTTGTTACCTTGTTTGGGGCTGATCTCAAACTCCCGGGCTTAAGCAATCCTACTTCAGTTTCCTCAAGTTCTGGGCTTACAGGCGTGAGCCACCATGCCTGGCCATTCTACCTCTTTTTAGTGATTTGTTTGCATGTACTCTTCCCACATAAACCCATGGGCTTTTTAAGGAAGTGTCCATCCCTTATTCACCTCTTTGCCTCCAAATGTGCCTCACAGAACACTTTGTACCTTGGTACCTGAAAAACATGTGCTGACAGAGTAAATGAATCTAGTCACAGAAAATCTGTACCAACATGAAAGTCGGCTGTAAGGCTTCAGGTTTACTTTAGAGTTGTCAAATACAGGGAAGCATGGACTCTGAAGTCACCGTATAGAAACCTGCAAGTGCCAAGAAGAAAAAGAGGTGACTATGACCTCATGTTCTCAGTGGAGGTGAGAGAACTGTGACTCAGAACTCCCGAATCAAAAGGCAGTCACAGGTGTTAGGTAAAACTACTACCTGGTCAAAAAGAGTTGGAAAATGCCAAATGAGACAAAACTAAGCAGGCTTCTTTACTGCAGGAATTATCAGGGTCTTTAAAATGCTAATGTGCACCATGAATATCCAACAGACTATATAATTTGCAATATATTATAACGCCATCCAGAAGGTGACATCTTTGATAAATCCTAATGATGAGGTAAAGGCACTATCCATGTAAAATAAAGAGAGTGAGTGTTCCAGGCAGAGGGAACAGTGTTCACAAAGGCCCTAAGGCTGGAAGGGGAATTGTGCATTCATGGAACTGAAAGGTGAAAAGGCATGGAGGCAGATGAGCCCAAGGAAAAGCATCTCTCGAGGGGAAGCCAGGGAGAGAGACCAGAGCTAGATGGTGCAGGACCATGCAGGCTGCGTAAGAGTTTTATACCAAGCGCAATGGGAAGTTCCTGAAGGGTTTTCAGCTTGAAAGTTATACAATCTAATGTATCCTGTAAGATCAGATTTCCGTTTCCTCCCCTGTAAAATGGAGATAAATAAGAGAATGTGTAAAAGGTGCTGAGTACCTTGCCTGTGTCAAAAATGAATGGGGCCAGGTACGGTGGCTCATGTCTGTAATCTCAACACTTTGGGAGGCCGAGGGGGGTGGATCACCTGAGGTCAGGAGTTCGAGACCAGCCCTGACCAACATGGTGAAACCCCGTCTCCACTAAAAATACAAAAATTAGCCAGGGGTGGTGGCACACGCCTGTAATCCCAGCTACTAGGGAGGCTGAGGCAGGAGAATCGCTTGAGCCTGGGAGGCGCAGGCTGCAGTGAGCCGAGATTGCACCACTGCACTCCAGCCTGGGCAACAGGATGAGACTCTGTTTCAGAAAAAAAAAAAAAAAAAAGAATGGAAGATATTCTCAAATGTGAGCTCATCACAAGCAACTTGGGTGCTTGTTAAAACCAAGACTGCTTGTTCTTACCTCCAGAAATTCTGAGCAGTCAGCCTCGGGAGGTCCAGGAATCTGCATTTCTAACAAATGCAGGTGATCAGGCTGCTGGTCAGAGGACTTCTCTTCAAGAACCCTTGGGTGGGAGGAAAAAATAAAGAAGTGGGAGGTGCCTCTGGGAGGCCACTGTAGTAAGCGCTGGTGGAGTGAAATGATACCCTCGAGATGGGGAAAAGTGGTCCAGAATAGAAGAGTTCTATTTTGGAGGTAGAATGGACAGAACTCACTGATGGTTTGGAAGCTGGGGCTGAGGGACTGGAAGAAGTCAGGAAGGACTTTCCTAAATCTCCGGGTTGAGCAACTAGGCAGGGATGGCAGCATCCACCGAATGGGCGCCCCCTTGTGGAAGAGCAGCATTGGACATACAGACTTGGACGCATGAACTCTGTGATCTCTGCAACACCCAGATAGCCAAGGCAGGTAGGCGTGGGGGCGGGGGAGTCTTCATGAGGGCAGTGATCACATCTATCTTGCCGTCCATTACGCCTCCAGATCTGAGCCCCGGCCTCCTGGTACATATTCAGAAAACATGTTTAAAGGTTGGTGAACAAAGGGAGGCTGAGAAGCCACAAAATCAAAGGCACTAGGGGATGGACGTGCTGCCATGTTTCAGGAGGCCACAAATGGTTCATCTACGGAGACTGGGTCACTGGATGAGCTAAACTGTAATCTCCATCACTTCCAAACCTTGGCATGTATGGTCAAGTGGGAGGCTGGGAACAGAGCAAAAGACAGAAGTGAGCCACTCGCTTCATGGTAGGGTTCTTCCTTCAGAAGTCAGAGATATCACATGTGTGCCTTTCTTGGGTGCGTCTTGAGATGGGAAGGTTTGAACTGGGAGCTAAATGAGCACAAAGGCCAGAGGAGTCTGGTTAACTTGGGCTTTTTATAAAATAAATCATGGGAAAATCAAGCTGTGCAACTCAGGCAAATGAGGAGGGAGGGGTAGGGAAACAGGGAGAGAGGACACAGAGGACGGAAGAGAAAAATGTCTTTACCAAGGCTATCTACCCAGTAAGGGCTCAAGGGGTCAGCCCCCAAAACTTGACCTCCCAGGCCAACCTTGACCCTTGAGTTCTTGCCATGTTTTGAGCAGGCATGATGGACCCTCAGTCTCCCCACTTACCAAGTTGTAAATTAAAAGGCTGTAATTCCATCCAGGGGTTCGGGTGACATCATAAACCACAGAACCACAAGCGCAACTCACCAGAAGCCCCAAGATGGAATTACACCCTTTTTTCCTAATCCAGGCAGCTCTGGTCACTGCCATTTTTTCATGATAAAATAGAATTGAGCAATATTTTAACCATTTGTGTGGGGCCTTTCTCATCCAGCCCTAGGGCCCCATCTCTCCTGTCCTCTCCCACCCACCCCACTGGAAGCCTTTCGGCTGAGGGTGACCTTCAGGGATACCCTTGCCTTCCAAGGCTCCCCTTTCTCCAAACCTGCCCCTCTCCCCTCTTTCCTCCAGGTCTCTTCTGCTCCTCCACCTCCTCCCAGGAGCTAGCAGTGCTCTGGTTTCTATCTTAAAATGTTGCTTTTCGGCTGGGTGTGGTGGCTCACACCTGTAATCCCAGCACTTTGGGAGGCCAAGGCGGGCAGATCACCTGAGATCAGGAGTTCGAGACCTGCCTGGCCAACATGGTGAAACTCTGTCTATAATAAAAAATGCAAAAATTAGCCAGGCATGGTGGCAGGCGCCTTAATCCCAGCCACTTGGGAGGCAGAGGCAGGAGAATCGTTTGAACCCAGGAGGCGGACGTTGCAGTGAGCCGAGATCAAGCTATTGCACTCAAACCTGGGGGACAAGAGCGAGACTTCTCTTTAAAAAAGAAAAAAACAAGTTGCTTTTCCAGAGAAACTCAGTCTCTTCTGGGTCTGTCAGGGCCCCAACCAACAGACTTCATGGTCTACCTGGAATATGGTCCCCAAAGTGGCATGAAAATGAGTCATGTTTTAAATGAATGAGGGAAGTTTACAGCTTCAAGGGGAATCTTTCTGAAGCAAATGACTGCCTCCCAGTGTCCTTCAACCCTCAAGTCCTAGCCTGGCACCTCCCTAGCTCCTGGGGCCTCTCATTTCCTCCAAACACCATGGAGCAAACCTTGGCAATTCCCATTTCTTTGGGCATCCTGTTAGATCAAGTTTCTCCCCTTTTCTAAATACTGGCTGGAAATGTACTTCTTCAGCTGCTCCAATAAAAAAGTGCCGGAAGAGGTGACCTCTCAAGCACTCACACATGCTTCCCCACCTTAGGCCTAAAATTGATCCTTAAGTTCCTATGGGAAGCTTATCCAGGAGAAAATCCACAAGGGAGGGTAATAATAAAGACAGACATCTCAGCTAGGCACAGTGGCTCACGCCTGTAATCGCAGCACTTTGGGAGGCTGAGGCAGGCGGATCACCTGAGGTCAGGAGCTCGAGACCAGCCTGACCAACATGGCGAAACCACATCTCTACTAAAAATACAAAAATTAGCAGGGCATGGTGGCACACACCTGTAGTCCCAGCTACTCGGGAGGCTGAGGCACGAGAATCGCTTGAGCCTGGGAGGCAGAGGTTGCGGAGGTTGCAGTGAGCCAAGATCGTGCCACTATACTCCAGCCTGGGTGACAGAGCATGATACCCTCTCAAAAAAACAGAAAAACAAAAAAGAAAAAAAAAAAAAGCAATGTCTCAGATACTTATACTATGCTTCATCCCTTGTACATAGATATTATTTTCCCCCATTTTATGGATAAGGGAAACTGAGGCTCAGAGATACAGAGTGTTTTGCCCAAAGCCCTAAAGCCACTAAGTAAAACCCTTGGATTTGACTCCAGTCTGTCTGACTCCAAAGCCTATACATGTTTTCTGTCTCCTGGAGTTAAATATTTTGAGAATAAATGTTGCATATCCTTCTAAAAAGACTTTAACAGTTGATTTTCAGGTAACATGATTTGTTTGTTTGTTTGTTTGTTTTAGAAGGGATACAAATTCTACATTATTTTGGGGTGCATTACGAGTCAAAAAAAGAAAAAACACATACTAATGTTCTGTGTATTTTTTAAAAAGTAAGTCATTTCAAAAGGATTACAACTTCCCCCTAACAAAAAGCAAAAATTTCTTAACTCCGCATTGATATCATATGGCTGAAATGAAGCAGATCAGTGACTTTTTTACAAAGTGTCATCCACAAGACATCAGTATTTCAGACGGAGCTTACAGAAGGGTTTCTATGCACAAGTCCGTCTGCCCACACTATGTGTGGTGTGCAGCGTGAACTGTGGGCATCTTGGAGATGTTCCCCTCACGGCAAGGAGGTGAGATGCAGAGAATCAATGCTTCAGGGGCCAAGTGACTTCAGTACTCTGTAAAACGTGATGATGTTACAGTTTCAGAGGGCTGCAGGTTAAGCATCTCATGAATAAGAAACACGTTCGACATTGCCTCAGAATGCTACGTGCAAACATTTGAGAACACAGCCATTTTAGAGAAAAGCTAGGCTATGACAGAATGACTCAGGCTGGGCGCGGTGGCTCACGCCTGTAATCCCAGCACTTTGGGAGGCCGAGGTGGGCGGATCATGAGGTCAGGAGATCAAGACCATCCTGGCTAACATGGTGAAACCCTGTCTCTACTGAAAATACAAAAAAATTAGTTGGGTGTGGTGGCGGGCGCCTATAGTCCCAACTACTTGGGAGGCTGAGGCAGGAGAATGGCATGAATCTGGGAAGCAGAGCTTGGAGTGGGCCAAGATGGCACCACAGCACTCCAGCCTGGGTGTCACAGCGAGACTCCATCTCAAAAAAAAAAAGAAAAGAAAAAGAAGAAAGACTTAGCATGGATTATGATTTCTTCAGAAAATGCCTCACTTTGTCTGATGAAGCACGTGTTATGGATGGTTTCAGGAAGATGCGTGAGGCAGTGACCTAATTTCTTTTCCTCTAGCATCAGGGACAATAAATAACATCTTCCCAGAGAATGCAAATGGGGAAACACCGTCAGCAGATATTATATGAACTTACAAAGTAGAAGTGGATGCCACATTGAACAAGCAGGCGTCTTGCTTCTCCAACTTCAAAGTGAGTTGACAAAAATCTCCTAGTGATGGAGAACAATTTATTCATTCCCACAACAAACATTGAATTACCAAATTAATCCCATATCATTGTACTGCATGATGGAAAATCATCATCATCTTCTAAATGTAGAAAGACAATGAGTTTGAAAATATCTTGTGGATTTTTCCCACAGACTTGATGTCCAGGATTCCACTGGCTATGCTAACGCACGAACCTGTAGGCGAAGAAAGGCAGCCTTGATCAACTGCAGAGGAAGCACCCGCCCTTCATAGCCTGATGCAAAAGCTCTGAGAAGGTTTAAAGAGCAGACTCTGATGTCAGACCGTCTAGGTCCAAGCTTGCCTGTGTGATCTTGGGCAAAGTTTTTAAACTGTATGTGTATATCCCCAGTTTCCCTGACTGTAAAATGAAAATAAGAGTGCCCTACCTATCTCATAGGTTTGTAGTGAGAATTAAATGAAGCAATCCATATAAAGTGCTTAGAACAGTGTGGAGTGAACACTCAGTAAGTGACAGATGCATGAGTGTCTGCTCCTCCATCAGTGTGTTTGTGTTGGCTAGAACTCTTGTCAGTGATCTGCCTCTGACTCAAACTTAGCTCACATAACTGAAAGGTCCAGGGGAGTACTGGCCACTGGTGCAGCTCGATTTGGGGGCTCCAGTGACACCGTCAGGCCCTGGTCTGTCTCTCCATCTCTTACCTCTTCTTTCTCTAGTGTGGCTCCATTCTCAGACAAGCTGTCCCCTCCTGGTGGCAAGATGGCAGCACCAGTGTCAGCCTATATCCTCCCAGGTTAAAATCCAGCGGGAAAGAACATGACACAGGTAGCAGTAGGTCCCGCACAAATTCGAGTATGAATCACTGCCCATGATTTCCCTCATTACTGGCAAGGTTGAGCATGTTTTTATATGTTTACTAGCATTTATAGTATTAAAGAATGCTAACCTCATCATTTCATTCATGTTTTATTCACGTTCATTGTGCACAAAATGAGAGAAGGCGTAATTTCTTCCAGGTAAACTGGTTTCCTGTGAGGGGTGTTCCAGGGTCTGCCGAAATTAGAGGTGCCTCCTCTTTTCGCACAAGCCCCTCACCCCTGTGATCTGTCACTCAGCTATAGCATTCTGCTAAAACGGTAACTCCAATGTGACCTCAACCCCTCCTGAAACCAAGGCAACACTCCAGCCTTTTCATCTCACGTACTCTTCACCCCTCAAGTCCTAACCCCACACCTTCCTAGCTCCTGGGGACCCTAGCTTCCTCCAAACACCGTGGGGCAAATCTGGGCTTTCCCATTTCTTTTGGCATCATGTTAGAAGAAGTTTCTGCCCTTTTCTAAATCCTTGGTGGAAATGTGCTTCTTCAGCTGCCCCTACCCACAGCCCTCAATAAAAAACACGCAGGAAGAAGTAATTTGTCAAACACACACATTTTCTGAACACCGTGGTTCCAGGGAGTTTGCCACCTAATGCCCCTGAGGAGTTGGAGCTGACAGTTCTGCTCACCAACATGTTTAGTTCTTCTTGCTCAGCTCCCAAGCTGGTTTTAGCCTAGGTAAGGCCTGTTTCATTTAAGGACTTGAATCAAATGTCACCTGAACCTCCTAAACTGGGGTTAGTCATTCCTACCTCTCTACTCCCAGGCCAGCTGACTCATGCCCTTAACAGCACTGAGCTGAGATGGTCGGTTTCCTACCCACACTTTCCCCATTAGACTTGGGGCTCGTGGAGGGTCCTTGAGTGCCTACACCTATCCCAGCACCCAACACAGAGCGCAAGCCAAGCACATGTTGGCTGAGTGCCCCCTTCAATGATAGGATGTCCTTCTACAACGGAGAGCCCCATCCTCCTCTGGACACCACTACAGGGCTTCCCAGGGTGTGTTATACATCCTCATGGCTCAGTAAGGAGCAAGAAGACATGATTGGGCTTTCTTTCTCTTCTTCCTCTTTTACCATATTCTGTACCACCAAACGTGGCCAAAAATAGTAGAAGACCACTCGCATGGTGATTGTAGATTTGGGAGGAAATACACAACTTAACAAATACCTATCATGGGCTTCCAACATGCAGAGTGCTGAAGGGAAAAGTGGGTGAAAGTATGGCACATGTATCAGTCAGGTTGGGCTAGGCTTTGCTGTGGTAACAAATAATCCCTAAATCCCAGTAGGTTTTTTTGTCTGTTGGTTGGTTGTTTGTTTGTTGTTTTTGAGACAGGTTCTGTCTCTGTCACCCAGGCTAGAGTGCCATAGCACAATCACAAGTCACTTCAGCCTCAGCCTCCCAGACTCAATCAATCCTCCCACCTCAGCCTCCTGAGTAGCTGGGACTACAAGTGTGCTCCACCATGCCTAGCTAATTTTTAAAAAAACATTTTCTTGTAGAGATGGGGTTTTGCTATGTTGCCCAAGCTGGCCTCAAACTCCTGGGCTCAAACAATCCTCCCATCTCAGCATCCCAAAGAACTGGGATTACAAGCATGAGCCACCACACTCAGCCCCCAGTAGCTTTTAACAGCAAAAGTTTATTTCTTGTATAGAATACACGTCCATTGTGTATTCTGGTGGGGGTTTGGTGGGGGAACCCAGGCTGATAGAGCAGCAATCATCTCCAGTGTCATTGGTCAGCATCCCAGATGGGATAAGAACAATTAAATGACACATGTCACTTTCACTCCACAACTCATGGGCCAGAACTAGGCCCCACCCAACCATGAGAGGACCAGAAAGTACAATCCTTCCATGTATAGGAAGAGGGCAGAACTGAAAATGCTTCATGAGCGTCACTCAAGAGATCCACGGTGGGTAAGTTCTGCCCTTGTCTTTGATGGAGGGGGAAATAAAATGTAGAGGGGGAATCGAAAGGACACCACTCATATGGAGGCAGGCAGAAAGGTGGTGAGGGGAGGCTGTGGGTGGAATGAACAGGCTTCAGGGTCACCTGAATGCGTCACTCACTCTGCTTGACTAGAGCTGATTTGCTGCATGTGTATTATGTATCAGGTAAGCTCCTGTGCTAAGCTCTTGGATCATTTCATTAGGTCGCTTAGGAAGTTAACAACATTCAAAGATGGGTGATATCAGAAGACTCCCGGGAAGCTCATGGAACTGGAGGGAAAGTGGAAGAACCAGGCCTCCCACTGGAAATCAGATCAGCTCCCAACAGCAGGACCAAACCACAGCCTCTTCGGCTCCAACTGTTTCCTTTCTTCACGTCATGCAGGTCTCAGATTCCCAGCAGAGACACTGCTGGCATGGCTTGGGTTTTGTGCAGTCTTGTCAAAGAAGGGAAGGCCAGGGTTCCTCAACTGGCAACCCCACTAAGACTGAATGTGGTAGGAACTTCCGCAGAGGGAAGGCAAGGAGCTGCTTCTGAAACAAGGGGAGTGACTGGTGACTGCTTAGACAAAAAGATGTTCATAAAAGCACTTTAAGTCCAAATGGATTCTCACAACCGTAACATGAGTATCACTATTTCTATGTTTTCAGACAAAGAAGCTGAGAGCCTCAAAGCCTAAGTAATGTCCCAATATCATACAGTTTGTATTTTAGTCTGTTTGGGCTGCTATGACAAAATACTATAAAGTGGGTGACTTATAAACAACAGAAATTTATTTCAGACAGTTCTGGAGGCTGGGAAGTCCACGATCAAGACTCTAGCAAATTCAGTGAATAGCGAATGCCTGCTTTCTGGTTCAGAGATGGCATCTTCTCACTGTGTCCTCATTGACAGAAGCAGCTAACTAGCTCTCTGTGACCTCTTTTTTTGCTTGCCTGTTTGTTTGTTTGAGATAGGGTCTTGCTTTATCACCCAGGCTGGAGTGCACTGTGTGATCACGGCTCACTGCAGCCTCAATCTCCAGGGCTCAAATGATCCTGCTGCTTCAGCCTGACAAGTAGCTGGGATTATTGGCATGTGCCACCATACCTGGCTAATTTTTAAACTTTTTTTGTAGAGACGAGGTTTTGCCATGTTGCCTAGGCTGGTCTTGAACTCCTGGGCTCAAGCAATCCTCCCCCCTCAGCCTCCTGAGTAGTTAGGACTACAGGTATGCAGCCATGCCCAGCTAATTTTTTAATTTTTGTAGAGACGGGGTCTCCCTACATTGCCCAGGCTGTTCTTGAACTCTTGGGCTCAGGCAATCCTCTCACCTCAGCCTCCTGAGTAGCTAGGACTACAGGTGTGCAGCCATGCCCAGCTAACTTTTTAATTTTTGTAGAGACAGGGTCCCCCTATATCGCCCAGGCTGTTCTTGAACTCCTGGGCTCAAGCAATCCTCCTGCCTTGGCCTCCCAAATTGCTGGGATTACAGACATGAGCCAACATGCCCAACCCCAATTTATTTATTGAGCAGTCATTGAACAAGAAGTTTTTCCTACATGGTATCATTTAACAATTTAATCCTCACGACAACATTTCAAAGGTGGAATTTCATCCCTATTTTATAGATGAGGAAACAAGGCTCTGAGAGTTCTTGTGACTTGCTGAAGGTCACACAGCTGAGAAGGACAGAGTGGAAAATCAAACTTGAGTTTCTGTGCAGAAAAAGCCCCAGAATAAAGTTTTGCTTGTTATAATCAAGGAATGATAAACAGGAACTGTGAGTTTATTTGCTGTGGGTCTCAGACCATTGTCAGAAAGCAGGAAACAGACATCCTTCCACCTCTGGGTCCATGAATAAACATGAAAAAAATTTTGTTAACATTCAAAAGTAATTGCACAATGGGACCAGGAGACTTGGGGATTAGGAAGCCACCATGCATACCTCTGCCTAAAAGCAGACAGTCCTACATAGAGTTGAGGCAAGAAGCTAGGACCCCCTTCCCACTGCACGGTGGGGAGGTGCTCATAATCAGACATTGCTGGGGGAGTAATTTAAACGGTTGTTTTATGTTAACAAGGTCTTTGAAAAGGTGGTCCAGCTTGTCTGTCATCTAGATGGCATCTATAGCATTCAAACTGACTTCTGTGCTAAAAGGCCTTTTTCTTGTGAGGGGCACTCAGCTGCACAGGTTATCATACTGAGGTTAGTGTGGAAGTTTGGCCAATGAGACTCAAGGGATCCTAGCCATCTGGTCGGGAGGGGGGGGCGGGTTCTTAACTTAGAAAGTGGTTCTGTGGTTGTTCCCACTGGCTGCTGGAGTCAGCATCTGCAACCTTTCCCCTGTAGTGGATGTTGGGGTGTGTTAGTTTTCTATGCTGCCATAACACATTACCAGAAACCCAGTGGCTTAAAACAATGTGAATGGCTGGGCACAGTGGCTCATGCCTGTAATCCCAGCACTTTGGGAGGCCGAGGCGGGCAGATCACCTGAGGTCAGCAGTGCGAGACCAGCCTGACCAATACGGTGAAACCCCGTCTCTACTAAAAATACAAAAATTAGCTGGGCGTGGTGGGGGGCACCTGTAGTCCCAGGTACTTGGGAGGCTGAGACAGAGTTGCTTGAACCCAGGAGGTGGAGGTTCCAGTAAGCCAAGATCGTGCCACTGCACTCCAGTCTGGGCGACAGAGCGAGACTCCATCTCAAAAAAACGAACAAACAAAAGCCAATATGAATTGATTCTCCTGCAGTGCTGGAGGTCAGAAATGCAAAATGAGCCTTACAGGGCTGAAGTCAAGGTGTTATCCAGGCTGTGTTTCTTCTGGAGGCTCTGGGGGAATCAATTTCCGTGTCTTTCCAGCCACTAGAGGCTGTCTTCTCTCCTTGGCTAGTGGCCCCTTCCTCCATCTTCAAAGCATATTACTCCAGCCCCTGCTTGCATTATCACATCTCCTGTCTGCCTTGGAGATGTGACAACGTCCCATCTCCTCTTGCCTCCCTTTTATAAGGATGTTTGCGCTTATATGGGGCCCACCTGGATGAACCAGGACAATCTCCCAATTTCAAGATCCTTAACTGAATCCCATCTGCAAAGTCTCTTTTGCCATGTAACATACATATCCACAGGTTTGGGGGATTAGACCACTGACAGCTTTACAGGAAGCATTATTCTACCTGCCACATGAGGAATAATACCAAAGGCATCACCTTACAAAGTCATTGTCGCCCACCACGAAGGACTTGGAAAGGCACTGCCTCTAATGGATCAGCTTAAAATGGAAACTAGTGGGGAAATGTTCTGAACATCGTTGCTCTCATTTGAGATTTGAGATTTTAGTTTGATAATATTTAACAGAGTTTTCAGGCTGTATATACATACATGTGTTTACACGTAACCAGGAAAACGAGGAAATTAGCTGGATGATTCCAATTCTTAATACGTATTAGGCCTGATATTGCACATAAATGACCTCCCCCTCACCCATCAGGTAGTTTAAACCTGAATGGCCGTTTTCCTTTCTGTGCACAGGCTCCAGATGTGTCATTGTGTTGCCTCTTCCTACCTGGTAACTGTAGAAGGTTGGTCACAGGTGACCATTTGTGGTCACCACAAAGCCATAGCCACCATGCTGCAAGTGGACAGAGAATTGGTGACGCCAGGAAATCTGAGAGGTGGGAGGGCCAGGGTAGGGGAAGCTTGGAACATCTCCAGTGGGGTGGAGTTTCCCAAACTTCGAGCATTAACAAATCGTTAACAATTCGTCCTTCCCATATTGGTGACTTACTGTACTATAATTTACTTAATATTTTTCTTTAAACTGACTAAATATTAGTGAAATAAATTATTCTATCTCATATAACTTTCATAAATGAAAAAATAGTGTCACTTATAGAGAGAATATAATAAAACAAATAATTATTAAAATAAAAAGATGTCCTTAGACCACCTAATATATTCTTATCTGGTGTACATATTAGAACTTTTCAAACTTTAATATGCATGCAGATCGCCTGGGGGGGTCTTGTAAAAATGCAGTTCTAATTCAGTCTCATCTTGGTAGAGTCAAGAATTCTGCATTTTTAAGCAATAATAGTAACTTGGGGTTCAGCATACTCAACAACAGACTCAAGGGACCTGGGGCCTGTTCATTCCACCCCCAGCATCCCCCCAACACCTCTCTGCCCACTTCCATATGAGTGGTGCTCTTTCTATTCCCCTTTTACATTTTATTCCCCCCTCCATCAAAGACAAGGCCAGAATTTACCCACCATGGATCTCATGAGTGCTTCTCACCAACTATTTCAACCCCTCCACCTTTCAACACATGAAAAGATTGTTCTTTCTGGTTCCCTTATAGTTGTGGGTCTAGTTCTGATCCATGAGTTGTGAATGAAAGTGACATGTGTCATTTAATTGCCAGTACGTGAACTCCTAGAGTTCTTATGCCCTCTAAGATGCTTTCTGACCACTATGGAGATGGTGA
Source organism: Theropithecus gelada (assembly GCF_003255815.1). Taxonomy (NCBI): domain Eukaryota; kingdom Metazoa; phylum Chordata; class Mammalia; order Primates; family Cercopithecidae; genus Theropithecus; species Theropithecus gelada. The sequence goes on along the minus strand of NC_037673.1, from coordinate 169,553,894 downwards.
CTGCTCTGTCACCTTGGGTAACATTGCCAACCCCCAGTGGGCATGGAGTGTGAGTGGGAAACAAACCTTTGTTGTTAACATTCACTGGGACTTAAGGACTATTTGTTACTGCAGCAAAACCTAGCCTAACCTGTTTCACCCACTTTTCCCTTCAGCACTTTGCATGTTGGAAGGTCAAGATAAGTGTTTGCTAAATTGTCTCTTTTCCTCCCAAAATCCACAACCGCCATGCTAGCATTCTTGTTCTATTTTTGGCCATATTCAATGGCACAAAATATGGTAAAAGAAGAAGACAAAGAAAGCCCAATCATGTTTCCTGGCTTCTTACCCAAGCTGCATCTCAATTACTAAGTGGGACCCACATAGTAATTATTCTAACCCTCTCTGAAGGCCTACACTTTCCCTGCTAGCCCTGGTTCCCAGTCATCTTCTACTCTGAAGTTTCATTCTGAAGGGATTAAACAAGCCTTCCGAGGGTGAGTGAAGTTTCATCCACTCTTCTATGCAGCAAATATTTTCTCAGATAACCTGCTTGACTGATGTGGACAGGTTTCCATCAGGATAGGCAGCAGTTTCTTACACATGTGATAACATCACCTCTTGCTAGATCACAAATGCGGAAGTAGGCTGGCATGGAACACATGACTATGGGGGAAGGACCCAAGTGCAGTGGAGCATGAAAACCATCTCAAAAAAGTTCTCAAAAATGTCAAGAAGAAACCATTTCCCTTTGTAACAGCACCCTGCTATCTCTGTGTTGGCTCTCTTCTCAGATCTGCTCTCCCCAAGTGGCAACCAAGATGACCACAAGCAGAGAGGTCCAAGTTTAGAGGCCAGTCGCTCAGCAACCCCTGGTGAAAGGAAGAGCCCTGCTTTCCAACAATTCTATCAAAAGTCACAGAATGGAATTTCACTGGCCTGGATTCAGTCACATGCCCATCTCTGAACCAATCACGTGACCAGGGAAATGCAAGTGCTCTGATTGGCCAGGCCTGGGACACATGCCCACCACTGGAGTGGGCAATGGGAGTAGTCTCAGTCACAGCATGTGGACTGAGAGTTGGGGAAATGTGGTTCTTCCCAGGAAAATCAGGGTGCTGTTACCAAAAAGGGACTTAGTAGACTCAGGAAATCAATTCAGACAAACCAAACTGATGGGAGGTTTTATAAAAGCCTTAATTCCATTTGATGGATTTATCATAAGTGATGTGAGAAGTCTAAAGACCAGGATCAGTTGTCTGTACAGGTAAGTAGGTCCACTCAAGAGCCCAAATTGAACAGGAGTGCAAAGTAGAAGCAGTGAGGGCAACAGCCCTAACATTCAATGACTGCCCAACATAAACAAATTCTAAGGTCATCATCAGTGTCACATCTTTAAATACAGAGGGTTTCTCAATGAGCACAAAATTAAAGCAAAGGAAAATGCGTGGATTTTAAGTACCATTTACATCAAGTTAGAATAGCTGAATGAATTGCTGTGGTAGGCAGAGAAATGACCTCCTCTTTCCCCTACCCCTACAAAAAACATCCCTGTCTTAATCCCCAGAACCTGTCATTCTGTGACTTTATTGGCAAAAGGGAATTAAGGTGGCTAATCAGTGGATATTAGAATAGAGTATCCTGGGTTATCCAGGTGGATCCACTGTAATCACAAGAGTCAGGACAGAAGAGGAGGTCACAGAGATGCTATGTAAGAAGGACTTGACCTGCCCAGTCTGGTTTTGAAAATGGAGGATGGCGCCATGAGCCAAGGAATGTAGGTGGCCTCTAGAAGCTGCAAAAGGCAAGGAAACATTCTCCCAGAGGGTCTGAAGAAGGAGCTCAACCCTGCCAATACCTTGATTTTAGCCTGGTGAGACTCACGTAGAATTTCCAACCTACAGAAATGTAGAATAATTTGTGCTGTTTTAAGTCATCAATTGCGGTAATTTCTTTCAGCAGCCATAGGAAACTAATAAAATTGCCAATTTCCAGTTAAAAATGTAATTAAGAAAAAAAAAAAAACTAATAGGACTCCTTGGTAGCCAAGGATTTATTTCATCACCGTGGCTAAGGAGATGAAGTGCCTGGGACACATGCCCATCCCTTGAGTAGGAGATGGGAGTGACCTCAGTCAAACCACGTGGACTGAGAGTTGGGGAAGAGCTGGTCTCCCCAAGAAAATCAGGGTGCTGCTACCAAAAGGGGTGAAATACTTGCTAGAGAGACAAAACTGGCCAAGTGCAGTGGCTCCCCTGCTGTAATCCCAGCGCTTTGGGATTACAGAAGGATTACTTGAGGCCAGGAGTTTGAGACCAGCCTGGGCAACATAGCAAGACCTTAGCTCTACAAAGGAAAAAAAAAAATAATTAGCCAGGCCAGGCGTGGTGACTTATACCTGTAATCCCAGCACTTTGGCAGGCCAAGGTGGGTGGATCACAAGGTCAAGAGATTGAGATCATCCTGGCCAACATGGTGAAACCCCATCTCTACTAAAAATACAAAAATTAGCTTGGCATGGTGGTACATGCCTGTAGTCCCAGCTACTTGGGAAGCTCAGGCAGGAGAATCAGTTGAACCTGGGAGGCAGAGATTGCAGTGAGCCGAGATCACGCCACTGCACTCCAGCCTGGCAACAGAGCAAGACTAAGTCTCAAAAAAAAAAAAAAAATTAGCAAGGCACAGTGGCATGCACCCAGCTACTCAGGAGGCTGACGCAGGAGGATCACTTGAGCCCAGGAGTTTGAGGCTGCAGTGAGCTATGATGGCATCATAGAATTAAGCAACAGAGCTAGACCTTGTCTCCAAAGGAAAAAAAATAGAGGGAGAGAGAAAGAGACTGAGAGAGACAAACACAAAAGCAACTTTGGGCTTCTCCAGCTGCTAACCTCCTCCCATCCCCCTAATCTCAGCAATTCTAAATCAAATTCTTTGCCAAGTTTACCAGGAAGCTGAAATGCCCACAAGGCAATATCATTTTAATGCAAAGTGACACTGACAATATTCCCAAAGATGCAAGAAGTCATGAAGTCGGGAGAGCAATGGTGAAGAGCTGCTCAAATCAAATGCAGGCCTCTTAGCAAAGGAGCATCTGGCCAAAGTCAATTAGCTAACAATTAAAATAGAAAAAGGAAATGTCTGCAGGAATACTTTTTTAAATGAAAGGTTCAAAAAATAATTACTTGATTAAAAAATAATTATTATTTGAACATCAGAGTTTGATGGCCTCAAATATTTTTGTCAACATCAGTCTTTTTTATGGTAAGACTCTGGATATCAGGTAGTGCTACCTTATGATTTTTTTAAATTTATGTTTTAAAAATAATCACACACACATACACACAAAACAATAAACATTTGATTCTTTGTATGTACCAAGAGTTAGTGCACAGTTAGAATTATAATGTAAATTTGGTTATGTATAAGGTGCATTTTTCCCAACTAAATGGATGTGGAGGGCAAACTCTTTGAGGTCTTGATCTGAACTTCCCTGACCCTAATGATACTGAGCAAAAATTCATAAGTTGATTGGTTTCTTGCACTTCCTCTTCTCAGAAATATCTGTTCATGTCTTTTGCCCATTTTTCTACTTTCTTTTCTTATTGATTTGTAGGTGTTCTTTTCATATTCATGGCATTAATCCTTTGCTGTGTATATGGCAAATATCTTCTCCAACTTATCATTTCAATTTATTGAAAGTAGCTTTTAATTTACCAAGTACCAGTCAAGGTTTTTTTGTTTTTTTGTTTATATGTTTGTTTTAGATTTGATAAGAAATATTAGCCCTGATTTTAAGAAGATTTACTTTAAGGGTTCCCTGTACTAATTATCTTTCGATAATCAGGATCTTCTGGAGTTTAAAATCAACACAGTGAAAGATGCTGATACATTTTTACCCTGACTTTTTTCTGTCAGCATTCCTAATCAGCACCAGGAATTAACTCAATCTTTCTTGGGATGGACCAGGTCAGATATACTTAACAGGGTTAGTATTTTCCTCACATTATATTGTTTGTCTTAAAATTGATGCCTCTGTTAAAGACTTTCAAGTTACTTTCAGTTCCTTTTTGCAAATTAGAAAACACTCTAGTTGCATCACCATTGCACTTAAAAACTATCAGTAAAGTTAGCCATTTTCAAAGATCTCTAGAAGAAACCAATCTTGTCATATTCATCTCCAGTATAGAAAATTACATATTATCTTTACAAAAATTCTGTACATAAGTGGGATCTAATTAAACTAAAGAACATCTGCACAGCAAAGGAAACTATCAATACAGGAAAAAAACAACCTACAGAATGGGAGGAAATATTTGCAAACTATGCATCTGACAAAAGCGTGATATCTAGAATCTATAAGGAACTTAAATCAACAAAGAATAAAGAATCTCACCAAAAAATGGCAAAGACTATCCACAATAGCAAAGACATGGAATCAACCTAGATGCCCATCAATAGTGGACTGGATAAAGAAAAGGTGGTACATATACCCTATGGAATACTATGCAGCTATAAATAAATGAGATCATGTCCTTTGCAGCAACATGGATGTAGCTGGAGGCCCTAATACTAAGGGAATTAACTCAGGAACAGAAAACCAAATACCACATGTTCTCATTTATAAGTGGGAGCTAAACCTTCAGTACTCATGGACACAAAGGGAAAAACAGACACTGGGACCTATTTGAGGGTAAAGAGTGGGAGGAGAATAAAAATTGAAAAACTACCTATCAGATATTATGTTGATTACCTGGGTGGCAAAATTATCTGTACACCAAATCCCAGGACATTCAATTAATCCATGTAACAAACCTGCACATGTACACCTTGAACCCAAAATAAAAGTTGGAAAGAAAAATATGTGATACTTCTCAAAGGAAGATACACATGCAGCCAGTTAGCATATGAAAAAGTGCTTAACATCACTAATCATCAGAGAAATGCAAATCAAAACCACAATGAGATACCATCATATACCAGTCAGAACGGCTATTACTAAAAAGTCAGAAAATAACAGATGTTGGCAAAGTTGTGGAGAAAACAGAACACTTATATACTGCTGGTGGGAATGTAAATCAATTTAGCCACTGTGGAAAGCAATTTGGAAATTTCTCAAAGAACTTAAAATAGAACTACTGTTTGACCCAGCAATCCCATTACTCACAATATACCCAAAAAAAATATAAATCAGTCTATCAAAAAGACACATGCACTTATATGTTTATCACAGCACTATTCACAATAGCAAAGACATGGAATCAACGTGGATGCCCATTGATGGTGGACTGGATAAAAAGAATGTGGTACATATACACCATGGAACACTATGCAGCTATAAATATATGAGATCACGTCCTTTGCATCAACATGGATGCAGCTGGATGCCATTATCTTAAGCAAATTAGTGCAGAACAGCAAACCAAATACCACATGTTTTCTCTAATAAGTGGGAGTTAAACACTGAGTACACATGGACAAAAACGGGGGAACAATAGACACTGGGGCCTGCTTGAGGCTGGAGGGTAGAAGGAAGGTGAGAATTGAAAAACTACCTCTCAAGTACTATGCTCACTACCTGTGTGATGAAATCATTTGTACACCAAACCTCAGTGACACATAATTTACTCATAAAAATCTTGCACCTCTACCCCTGAATCTAAAATAAAAGTCAAAAAAGAAGAAAAAAATAAAGAAAATTCCATACATGCATTGGATTTCATTCGCCATCATGCACTAAAACAAAAATAATTTCTGCAGCTAGAAGAAAAATAAAGTTAGATCCCTACCTCACAGCATATAAAACCATTAATTCCTGGCAGAGTGAAGTTCTACATGGACAAATAAAACAACATAAGAAGAAAATACAAAACATTTTCATAACATCTTTGAGAGGCCTTCCTGGTAAACAAGGATGAAAGTCAGAAACCCCAAAGGAAAGAGAGTAAAAATATCCAACAACATTAATTTTTTAGGGTGCAATCTTCTTATCAGTCCAGTTAAAAGTCAATAAACAGTAAGTATTTAAGCAACCAAAATAGATGCTGCCTGGGTTAACTTGAATTTTATCATGTCATTGAAGACCCAGGCTCTATCTTGGTACTCTGCCATCCTCAGTTCTTTAGCTTTTGGCTTTGGGGCTTGTCCCAAGATGCCGTCACTGCTGCAACCCTCACATCCTCCCTCAACAGTGTCCAGAGGCAAAAGAAGGAAACGCAGTACCCCTCAGGTCCCTTTGAAAAGTGTGAAACTGACTCATAGGCTTTCTTCTTAGAAGCCCCCCATAGGTTACCCTTCACATCTCTATGGCCACAATTCCATCACAAGACTGTGCCTACACCTCAGAATGAGTAGGAGTGGGATAACTACCATTGGCTTAAACTAATCAAGATTCACCCTCTGGAGCTAGGGAGAAGCCCATCTCCCCACAGCCCTGAAATTCATGGCTGACCCCGTTAGCAAGGAATAGAGAGGAATGGCTGTTGGGTAAGAAACCCATAGTTCCCACTGTGGATAATATAAAATCTCCTCTTGAACGCAAACAAATAATTACTGAATTTACAATATGTGCCAAGCGGCCTTCTGAAGCTCATAGACCAGTACAAGAGTCGGCAAACTTCTTCCGTAAAAGGATACATGACAAATATTTTAGGTTTTGAGGGTCATTTGTTCTCTTGCACAATTACTCAACTCTGTTGGTCATAGCTCAAAAGCAGCCATAGACAATACCCAAACAAACAGGCATAGCCATGCTCCAATAAAACTTTCTAAAAATAGGTGGCAGGACAGATTTTGACCAAAGGGCTGTAGTTTGTGAATCCCTGGTCTGGTGGAAAGATAAGCAAGTCAATATTTCATACTTGCTGCAGACATGCTTTATTTGACCAACCCAGGGTTTAAGCAAGATATGCATTGTCTGATTGACCACAGTCTCCATTATTCCCTATTGTCTTATGCCATGGCACTTTTCACATTTACTGCCGTTATTCCTGGGTAAAAGAAAAGACTGTTTCACTCAGAGTTCTGAGAAACGTCCATTTACTTATTTATGGCATCTCTAGAGGCATATTTTTGTACATAAACTTCATTAACAAATGCCATGTAATGAAACTGTTTGTTCCACTATGACTCCTGGTATACTTTGGCACTATAGTACCAAACATACATACACTGTTTAATAAACTTCATGAAATTATTTGGGCACTGATTTTCTAGGCACGCAGTGTAGAGGAGCCCGGTACTAATTCCTTCTCTGAAGTGATCAGCAGTGGTCCCTGTTGACAAGCTCCATGGTAACCCAATCTCTGCATTCTGCTGACAAGCCACACTCCCGTGGTTTATGAGCTCAGTGGAATCCCTCCATAGAATTATACCCTTTTATTGAGTCCTGAACCATATATTATCATGAATGCTAAACCAGTCAAAATGGTCCATCCCCTCTGCCTTAACATTAGACAAAGCCTTGAGCAATTACCCTTCTCTGCAGAGAATGTGCTTTCTTTGGCATCAAACCCTGCTGAAGCTTTATGTGCCTGGGCCTCCTGCACTTTACCTCCAGGCTCCAAGCTGGGCTGCCCACAACTAGCATCGGAGTCCAAGGCCATTTGGACAAGGACCATGAGGAAGTTGAATGTCTCCCTTTCCATAAAGAAAGAATTAGCAAAGAAAATTAAAAGTGTGGGCTCAATTTCAGAGGGAATGATTATACCCCTGACAAAGAGTAGCAGCCTTCAAGGGATGTCAAGCACTTGGAAAGCATGCTTTCCACCCACAAGGAGCCAAGTAGTATACCGAAGGCTTCCCAGAAAATGATGCTTTCTTAGATGATTCAAAACAATGAGACATTCATTCAACAAACATTTCTTCAGCATCTGCTGTGTGTCAGATACTGTGCTGGGCACAGCAGATGCAACAGGAAATGGAAAAGCCCAGAATTGACAGTGTGTTTCATGTTAAAGAATCACACCTGTAAGACCAGCACTTTGGGAGGCTGAGGCAGGAGGATCGCTTGAGGCCAGGAGTAAGTGACCAGCCTGGACAACATAGTGAGATCCCATCTCTACAAAAAACACAAAAATTAGCTGGGCGAGGTGGCACATGCCTGTAGCCCCAGCTACTCAGGAGGCTAAGGTGGAAGGATCACTTGAGTACGGGAGGTCAAGGCTGCAGTAAGCCCTGATCATGCCACTGTACCCTAGGCTGTGCAACAGAGTGAGACCCTGTCTCAAAAAAATAAAAATAATTTTTAAAAGGGAGCCGGGGGCAGACAGTAAACAAGTCACCAAGTCTGTGATATGAAAGTAAGTTGTCATAAGTGACACAGAGGGAAAAGACAAAGTTCTGTGTGTGTTCATTTGCTGTTGCTGCTCTCACACATTACCACAAACTGGGAGGCTTAACACAACAGAAATTTACCTTCTCACTGTTCTGGAGGCCAGAAATCTAAAATACAGGTGTCAGTAGGGCCATGCTCCCTCCAAAGTTCTTGGGGAGAATTGCTCCCTGTCTCTCCCAGTTCCAGGTGGCTGCAGGCATTCCCAGGCTTATGGCTGCACCACTCTATCCTCTGCCTCCAACGCCACACAGCCTTCTCCTCTCCCCAGGTGTTTCTCTTCTGTCTGCCTCTTATAAGGACATGTGTCATTGCATTTATAGCCCACTCAAATAATCTAGGATGATCTTATCTCAAGATCCTTAATTGAATTAAATCTACAAAGACCTTTCTCCCCAGAAAGGTCACATTCATAGGTTCCAGCAAGTAGATATATCTTTGGGGAGCACCATTCAACTCACTACATTGTAAGAGATAATAAATAATGGGGTAACTTACTTTAGACTGAGGGGCCAGAAAAGGCCTCTGAGAAGGTGAGACTTAAGACACAACCTGAAGAATAAGGAAGATCACACCATGCAGAGAAGGGGAGAACTGGGCACAGGGAGAAAGCATTGCTGACCGAGGGCACAGTCTGTGCAAAGGCCCCGAAAGCAGCTGAGTTTACAAAAACTGAAAAAAGACCGGTGTGGCAAGAGCAGAGCGAATAAAATGGCCCGAGATGTGCTGGGAGCATGGGCAGAGGCCTGTCCTGAAAGCTTTGGAAGCCACAGTAAGAAGCTGGCATTTTACAGCCAGGAGCAGTGCCTCATGCTGAAATCCTACCACCGTGGGAGGCCAAGGTGGGCGGATTGCTTGAGGCCAGGAGTTCAAGACCAGCCTAAGCAACACAGTGAGACCTTGTCTCTACAGAAAATACTTTTTAGCATATTTTAGATTTTTTAAAAAATACAAGCAGCTGGCATCTGACCTCAAGTGCCAGGGAAAGGCACTGAAGGTTTGAAGCATAAAAATAGCATGAGGAAATTCACATTTCATCTTGAAGGTTTTTCCAGCAGTATGGCTAGCCTCCATTGAAACCAGAAGTTATTGCTTTTACTGTAGCTTTAGCAATAACAAAAGCATAGAATCATTTACCCTGTTATATGCATTAATTCATTTAATAACACTTACATATAGTGCTCACTTCGGCACCACATCTACTAAAATTGGAACAATACAGAGAAAATTAGCATGGCCCCTGAGTAAGGATGACACAAAAATTCAGGAAGCATGACAATAAAAAAGAATGCAATAACCCATATACAAGCTAGGGCGCCATGTGGTCCAAAGTGTACCTGTGTTGTGGACTGAATGATGTCTGCCCAACAAAAATGCCTAAATTGTAGTCCTAGCCCCAGAATCTTAGGTGTGAGCTTATTTGAAGATAGGGTTATTCCAAATGTAACTAACTCAGATGAAGTCGTACCAGAGTAGGGTGGGCCCCTAACCCAATATGCCTGGTGTCCTTATAAAAGTGGGAAATTTGGACACAAGCACTCATACAGAGAGCGCTCCACATGAACATGAAGACGTCCACCTACACACCAAAGAGAGAGCCCTGGAACAGAGCCTGCCTCGCAGCCCTCAGAAGGAAACAGCCTTGCGGATGCTTTGACCTTCAACTTCCAACCTCCAGAACTATAAGACAATAAACTTCTGTTGTTTCAGGCACCTAGTCTGTGGCACTTGGTTATGGCAGTCCTAACTGACTAACACAGTCTGATAACATTTTAGGAAGCGAGGTCTTCCTAAATGTGAGCAATTTCGATCTTTACCAGCACCCGCTCTAGAACACTGAAGGGGTTCTGATTCACAACCCATACCAACCTCATCAAGCCATCTTTCTCCACTCTTCTCATTCTCCACTTCCCTTCCCACCCACAGAGCCCCCAGCAGCCTGGGGGCTCCTTATGCCTGGCCTTGACTAACTCCCCACCAAAACTGCTCCCAAAATCTTACAATATGGCTCTTGATTCCTTCATGCCCCATGCCCACTTTCTGGACCTGTTCTGTTTTTCTCTCCGGTGGTTCCTTACTCCCAAGTACTCATCACCATCCCCTCCCCAAGGATTACCCCATCAGATACAGGGCCTGGGAGCTCTGCCAGATCCCTTAGCAGAGAGAGAGAGACAGAGCTTGAGAAGGGAGAGACAGAGAGAGGAGGAGAGAGAGACAGAGAGAGAGAGAGAGAGAGAGAATATTGGGGCAGGAGTAAAAACACAATTTTGTATCTTATCCATTTCTTTTCACATGCAAACTTTTAACGATAACCTCCATGAGAACAGAAACTACATCTTGTACATTTTGCACCCCCTGCAATGTGGAGCAGACCACTCTGCATGAAGGTGACACAAACTGATTTTTAAAATCTTGCCTGCGACCCTGAATCCTTGCTCTATGATCAGGCATTCTTCCTACACCATCTATGAAGTTACTGAGCTGAAGCCGTCTCATCTAGTCTTAATTAAGCTTAGGCGACATCTGTCACGAGTGACTGGTGACATTTTTCCATCCACTCATCACTCCTAAAAATGGACTCACTCCTGCTAACAAAGAATCAACAACCTAAGGCAGCCAGGAGCATAGGTGAAGAAGGGTGCAGGAGGCCTCACAGACATATGCAGGGAAGGGGAGGAGACCCTGCTCCCAAATGCAACTAGCATAGACGGCAAAATCTCTTCTACCAGAAACATGTTCTATCGATCAGACACAATCCTAAAGAGGATGAAGTAAAGCAGAAAGGGAGAGTGTCTCCAGCAGAAGCCAGGGAAGGCCAAGATGCTATGTACTTCACTATGGCCTGCAGGCTCCTGAGGGAAGGAACTATACATAATTCAACTTTGCACTTCCTGTCTCCCCTCCAATCTCTACGTCCAGGCTCTTAGCCTAGGACCTAGCACTCTTTGAAACTGGCTGGTTGGTTGGCTGGTTAGTTGGTTGGTTGGTTGGTTGGATGGATGGTTGGTTGGCTGGATGGATGAATAAGCAACCAAAAGCTCCATTCCCTTCCTGAGTACTATTCTTCAGGGATTTTGCAAAGCACACGTAGTCCAACTTAACTCTACTGCCTTAAGCCAATCATCAACATCCCTGACCAAGAAAGGAAAGTAAAGATTTCTTAGTATCCCAGAGTCCCCAGAGATGCTCATGAGCTATCAAGGGGAGCACATCTAAGGTATCACTAGAGAATCTTCTATATTATAACTTTCTAACTTTATACTTTTTTTTGACCACCTTAATTTTATCCTAATGTTTTACAAACTTCAAATACAAACATTTTTAAGCACTTACTGTGCATAAGGTCCCATAAAGCAGCCTTTTAACTTTAAAAGTTAAAGTCTTCAAACTTTTAAGCTCATGTTACCTCCTAAAGAATTTTGATACACTAAGTCCTTGCACATTTTTGGTTGACATCTAAAATTAACATAAATTTAAATAATATGAAGGGTACAATTCTCACTGTATTGTAAATATTGACATTTTATAAATAAAACTGTTACATCACTCTTTCAAATGTTTCCAATGGAATCTAAATACCATAGTAATTTGATACTCACCATCAGCTATTTTAAAAAATACAAGAACAAACTCTTCTTTATGAGTCATAAAATTTTACATTTTTCCTTTTTCCTCTTTAAAATCAAATTTATTTGTTCTAATATAATTTTGTGCTAGTAAGCTTTTTATAATCACATCGTTATCCTAATTCCGTGCAAGAAAAAATGTATATAAGTTGAAATTCTAATTTCCTTTTTACCTCCTGCAACCATTAGGCTCTGAGTGCTAATAATTTTCCTCTGGATTGAGTATCATTGTAATCATTATTTGTGTACATTTGATCAGGCAATGTAAACCTATTACGATTTTTTGTATATGAGTAATAAATCTATATATACAATCTATTGAAAACATGTCTTAATCAGGTTGAGGAGGACATGGAGGCTTTGCAGACACCAGTGTTTTGAATGTCACTGGCACTTCCAGGGAGATAGGGCTGGGTCTTTCTTTGTTAAGGTGAGAGAAAAACATCTGGAAAGAGTAGGAGGCAAAAAGAGAAGCAGCCTCCACCACAGGCACCTTCTCAGGCAGACGTGCATTAGCAAAGGACACAGGGAATTCCTTTGACGCCACCTTGCCCACACACCCCTTAGAAAGTTCTCCCATACCTTCTGGGGTATCAGTAGCTAAGGTCTGAAGATCAAATCATGAACAATTCAGGTCAGAACAAGACCCAATTTCAGTCTGTCATGAGTTTACATCTGCATAGGGAGATGAGCCATAAGCACTCCACCTGAGATGCGTAACAGTGGGAGATGGAAAGCACTGTCTAAGACAATAGATGTGGTGGGCAGAACAATGGCCTCCAAAGATGTCCACATCCTAATCCCTGCAACCTGTGAATATGTTACCTTATGTGGCAAAGGGAATTAAGGCGGCCAGTGGAATTAAGAGTGCCAATCAACAGATCTTAAAATAGGGAGATTATCCTGGATTATCCAGGTGAGCCCAATGGAATCACAAAGGTTTTTAAAAATAGAAGAGGGAGGCAGAAGAGGAGATCAGAGTGATTCAGATGTGAAGAGGACTCAACAGACCCAGGTAGGCTTTGAAGATGGAAGCAGCGGCCACGAGCCAAGGAATGCAGGTGGCCTCTAGAAGCTGGAAAGGGTGGCCTCTAGATTGCCCCTCAAGCAAGAGCCTCCAAAAAGATCCAAAGGGAATGGCCTTTAAAAGAAAAAAACTAAAAATAACAAAAAGAATGCAGCTAGCTAGCCCCTAGATTGTAGCCCAGTGACACAAAGTCCAACTTTGTGTTGGACTTCTAGGCTGCAGAGCTGTAAGATAATAAATTTGTGTTGTTTTAAGCCACTATGTCTGTGGTAATTTGTTACAGTAGCAATAGGAAACTAATACAATAGAGAAATGGTCTCCACATAAGACAGCAGGAGCCCTGGGTGCTCAGAAAGAGGTGCCTACTCCTGCTGGGGTTGAAGGGTGTTGTGATCAGCACCGGCCAAGTGCAGGCAGCCAACACCCGGGTATGAAACCCAGTTCCTTCCAGCTTGGTGCTGCCAGCCTGAGAACCCATTCAGCCACCTGCCACTGCTGTTCTCATGTTCACCCTGTTGGCTGCAGGGCCCCAGCACGTCTGAACAAAGGCTGAACCCTCACAAGCAATACCTCACCTGCCTCAGCCTCCCAACTAGCTGGGATTACAGGCATGTGCCACCATGCTCAGTTCATTTTTTGTATCTTTAGTAGAGACAGGGTTTCGCCATGTTGACCAGGTTGGTCTCAAAATCCTGACCTCAAGTGATCTGCCTGCCTTGGCCTCCCAAAGTGCCGGGATTACAGACATGAGCCACCACGCCTGGCCGAAACTTCACATTCTTTTAGAAATCATTTTAAAACATCATGGACTCATAGTCATGGTGAAATGAGAGGAAAGCTTTTTACAAAAAGGATGTGAAGAACAGTTCCCATTGTGTACAAATATATATGTATCACCATTTTTTAAACCAGAAGAATTTGTACCAAGATGCCAGCGAAAGGTGGGCTTTTATTTCTTCTGACTATCTGGGGATTCTAATTGTTAGACAATGAATTTGCATTACTTTTGTAATAAGGAGAGGGGAAATAAAAGGTTTTTTTAAAGCAATGGTCTATAATAAATGAAGATGTTTGAAATTCTAACCAAAAGTATTTTTATACCTAATCCTATGTTAGTGAAGGTTGCTAAGGAACCATGCGCCGCAAATTAGGAATAATTCCAACTATAGCTCAAAAGGGTAAAAATCAAAGCTGACTGTCAGGTAGACAGAAGTCTATGGATGGGAGAAAAGAATCATGGGCCTGTGTCTAATCTTGCTGCCACCTTCTTCCCCTAATCGTGTGGAAAAGAAAGGTAACTTCTTTCCTAAGCATAAATACGGGGTGGATGAGCACAGAAGGACGAAGGCCCGAGATAGCCAGAAGCGTCTCTCCAGAGAATGGCCGGGGCCAGGGGGAAACAAACCATCACTAGTATTTATCTGATACTACATGCCAGGCACTGGACTCAACATTCATTTAATTCTCACAACATCCCGAAAAGGCAATGATATTATTTTCCCCATTTTACAAGCAAGGAAACCGAAGCAGAAAGAGGTGACTTGCCCCAGGTTACACCACTAATAAGTATCAGAGCTGGCCTCAGAGACCAGCTGCCGAGAGTTTAACCATCAAAGGACGCTGCCTCCCGAGAAGGCAGATCCAGAGCTTTCATGCAAGCAGAGAGCAGGAATGAGACTCAAAGGCAGTTTTCATTGCCAAAGTAAAAGCGAGAGGAAGTATTGGCCTCTCTTCCCAAAACAGAATGACAAATAGAGATGGAAATGACAAATAGGATGAAGAAGTATTCATAGTTAAGGAGAGAAAAGTATAAGATTTTATGTTGGCATTTATGTATTTCTGCTCGATTTCTTGTTTCCATAAATAGGCTGTAGTTTGATGTTTATATTCCTCTGCTTAATTAAAGAGCTGCATGGTGAGTGTGGGTCCACATATGTGCATACTTGTGTGAGTGTGCACTCGTGCTTGTGCGTGAGAGCATTTGTGCACATGAGTACCTGCATGCAGGGGTATGGTTGCATGTGTATGTGTCCACGTGTGTGTGTGCACGTGCGTGGGTGTGCGTGGGTGTGCAAGTGCAATGAGTAGCCACACCCATAAGAAGCGTGACTGTTCAGACCATCACCAACATACTTGTGTTTTCCCACAGGCAACCTGGCCTAATTGCCAGCAAAATTCCTCAGAAGAAATAAACAATCTCCCGGAAGCCAGCCCTGAACCCCGTGCTGGAATCAAAAGCAATGTCTCCTCCTCCATCTCCTCGTGGGCCCACAGGGCCCTCCGGACAGAAGGGCTCAGTATGAGCTATTGACTAACTGACAGCAAGCGGGGCTGTGGCAGGCAGGCAGACGCATTTGCCAGAGGCGGAAGTAGTGGCCAACTCTCCTGGTCTGACGACTGGTCTTCCTCAAATTCCTAGGAGATTTAAAAGAAGAAAGCTTCCCTTACTTCCCCTTCCCCTGAAGATGCACAGCGTGTAAATGACCACAAGCACAGGCCCGCCCAGGCAGGGCAGCAGCAAAGGCAGCCCATCTCCAACCCCACCTCCTGCTCAAGCGTCAAATTTGACTCACACCTTCTGGAGCTGGCCTTTCCCTGCTGTGATGACAGCCACCTGTCCCTCAGGTGGTACCACTCATGTCCCCATGGGAGGGCATCCCTCTTTTTGACGTTTTCTTGGAAATAGCAGAAACGCAAACCCTGATAAAACTTCTTAGCAAGCAGGGATCTTCCTTGTCTAATCTTAGCATCATCGATAACTTCAAAGCATATTGCAAGTATTTTTTTAGTCATTTTTCAGCCTTTATTCAACTTGAGGCACCCAGCAAAGCTTTTGCAGGGGCAGCTCTGGGGAGGCTCCAACTCAATGTGACAGTGGAATCACCCAGAAAACAGGTCAAACGGGGAAGATCACTAAAGAGCGGCCTCCCCACAGATGGCAGTGTGGGAAACTAGAGAAGTTCCTCCCCGTACACTTACCTTCCGGGGAGATCCTTGTCCAATCTTGAAAGCCAGAAAGCCCTGAGATCATTTCCAAACTAATGGAGCCAAATGTAAGAAATGGGGGGAACACACTGCAGCAATGGAACCTACTGAGCATTTAGGTTATTTTTTTTTTAACATTCAGAAGAAAGGTGACCTTTCCCCAAGAAGGTAAATTACAGAACAAGAGCAGGCTGTGAATTGCTAACGCAAGGTATGATGGGCTGGCGGAGGTGGGCCTGAGGGAGCTGATTATTAGAACTTGAGGGATGACGGTGGAAAGCATCGCTGAGAACCCAAATCATGCCTTCACCCCATAAACACCTCATTGACAGCTGCTCTGGACCAGGCCCTGGGATGCACATTTTCTGAATGTCAGCAGGTGACACGAGTCAGTTAGCTCACCAAGCAAAGTGGTGAATAAGGACTCCGCTCCTTCTCCCTCTCACCATCTCTCTCCACCCTTCTGAGGGAGCCTTGTACCCCTCTGCCTCACAGGCTTCATCCACTCCCACAGAGCCAGCAAAGAACTACCTTCTGTTTTCAGAGATGAGGCCCAGGAAGTTCAAGTCCCCCCATCAACCACAGGCAGAGGCCAGACTAGAACCCAGATCTCCTACACCCCAACTCGGTAGCACCATTTCTCATGGCAGGACTAGCCCCAAGCAGGTGCTTGGAATCAGGGAACACTGGTTGGCTCTTAGTGTTCCTTAAATTATGCACAATGAGGCTGCCCAGAAAAGTACCCCGTCCTAAGTAGGGTGGAATCCCAAGCTGGAGATGTCACCATTTCTCATCTGCAAAACAGGCATGATTCCTGGATCCCTTATCCCTCAGGCAGTGCATGTTCAGAGAACTCCCCACACTTCTTGAGGCCTGTGTGCCAAGAACTGAAATTTTAAATGCCTTAAATGCCATGCTAATGAGGCCTAGCCTACTTCTGGAGGGAAGGCGTGGGTGGAGAATGGAAAGACCCTAAGGCTAACGGAGATCAGATTTGCATTTTAGAAGGACTGGCTTACAGACACAACAGGGATTAGAGGGGAGCAGAAAGCCCGACCACCAGGCCACTGTAATAGGTAAGAGGGGACAGGGGTCAAGCTGAGGCTGTGGATAGCCAGCCACGGACTCCAGAGATATTTTCATGTTAAACATAAATTCTGCTGAGCACAATGGCTCATGCCTATAATCCCAGGACTTTGAGAGGCCGAGGTGGGAGGATCACTTGAGGCCAGGATTTTGAGACCAGCCTGGGCAACATAGCAAGACCCACCTCTACAAAAAAATAAAAATTGTTTTAAAATTGTTGAAATAAAATAAATTACCTTCTGGAAATGAATGGCAGTGATAGTTGTATAATAATGTGAATGTACTTAAATGCTACTTAACCGTACACTCAAAAATGGCTAAAATGGCATGGGCACGGCAGCTCACACCTGTAATCACAGCACTTTGGGAGGTTGAGGCAGGAGGATCACTTGAGCCCAGGAGTTCGAGACCAGGCTGAGCAATATAGGGAGACTCTGCCTCTACAAAAAAAATTAAAAATTAACAGGGCATAGTGGCTCATGCCTGTAGTCCCAGCTACTCAAGGGGCTGAGGTGGAAGGATTGCTGAGCCTGGGAGTTCAAGGCTGCAGTGAGCTATGATATGTGGCCATTGCATTCTAGTCTGAGCCACACAGCAAGACCTTGTCTCACACACACAAAAAAAAGGTTAAAATGGTAAATTTTATGTTTTGTATATTTTACCACAATTAAAAGGGGGCAGAGGGAAAGGCTGGTAATGGTGGCTCATGACTGTATTCCCAGCACTTTAGGAGGCTGAAACAGGAGGACTGCTTGAGGCCAGGAGTTTGGGACCAGCCAGGGCAACACAGCAAGACCCCATCTCTATGAAAAATGTAAAAATAAAAAAAAAAAAGTAGCCAGGCATGGAGGTGTGCACCTGTATGCCCAGCTGTTTGGGAGGCTGAGGCAGGAAGATTGCTTGACCCCAGGATCCTGGTCGAGGCTACAATGGACAATGAGCCATGATTGCACCACTGCACTCCAGTCTGGGTGACAGAGCAAGAACATGTCTCTAAAACAAATAAATAAATAAATAAAAGCTCTCCCCCTCACCAAGTAACACTTCTCATTTGCCAAAAGGAACAAAAGTCATAAATGCAAGGACAAGGACCACCCTCCCTAGATCTCAAATATCATGAAGAATGAAGAGGCTAACATTTACGGAGAGCACTTACTGCAGTTAGATATTGTATTGCATATGTGTATTAACTCGTTTAATCTTCACAACAGCCCTACAAGGTAGACACTGTTATTGCACTCATTTTACAGATGGGAAAACTAAGAAGAGAGAACCTCAATAACCACCTCAACATCACAAAGCTGGTCTGTGGCAAAGCCAGGATTTGAACCCAGTCGGTCTAACTTCACAGCTTTCATGCTTACGCACGATGCGAAGTTGTCTCGATCTAGTTAGATGCGGAGCATCTAAATTAGAACAAAAGCATGTTGTCGACTGACCAGCTAGCCCCACTTTTCAATTATTTGGCTCCACAGAGAACAGGAATCCAGACAGCTGACTGAATTTTTTTCCATTTTCACCCAGATGTTTGGCATCACACAAACAAGATGATGAGTGGGAGCCACTTAGGAATTAGAGCTCTGTCACCAGTAGAAACACTGTCTTAATGCAAGGTTGTCATTTCACGAATTAACATCCTACCCAACAATGTTTGCTTAACCTCCTAGGGTATTTTACTTTTTGAGGATCTGTTTCTGATAGCTGTCTGGTCAACGCATCGCACGCTCAAGTAGTCGTTAATAGACATCCTGACCATCCTTCATTCTCCACCCAGTAATAGCTGAAGTCACATTAGATTTTTTTTTTTTTTTTTTTTTTTTTTTTTTGCATCACAAATAACAAAAACCATGCATATTTTAACTTTATCTCTGGGATTAAAGTAAATACATAATTTTGGCAAATTACTCGGAATTACGGGCTAGCAACATCTGGTTCAGATATTCTCAAGTAAATTATTGGCACGGTCCCTGCCACATTTTTAATTTTAACCAAAATGTTCTCAGAAACATGTGTTTTCTGTCCCGCTTGCATGTAATCAGTTTGAGAGCGCCTCAGAGTTTTAAAGAGGGGTTTCAGAAATGAGCTGCTCTACCTGCACACCTCCCTCAGGCCTCAAAGAGCTGCCCTCCCTCCCAGCACCAGGGGAAGCGACCACCTGGGCCAGCCGCCCCCAGCCGCCCTTGGCTTTCTGTTCCTGCCTCTAGCGCTTCAGAACCAGAGAGGCCCACAGGTACTGTGTGTACACGCTCCTCGCCGTCCGTTCTGCTCCCAAATTACATACCTCGCTTTTATGTCAAGTCCAATATAGCTTCCTTAGCAGTTTTTTTTTCCTCCCCTCCTTATTCCACATCAAGAGTACCCAATTACTTTTATAAATACTTGTTTTAAAAATATCACAGTGGTTTCCTGCTGCTTCGAATTCTGAAGGGCTATGCAGGATTTTAGACTCTTATAAATCTTTCAAACAGTTCATATTTTATCAACAAAGTGTGTTTTTTTGAAAACCCTTAGTAGAACATCGAGGACTTTTTTTTTTCAATTATTTGACCTTTCCATAAAAACGACAAAATAAAAAGAATTTTTGCCATTTCAAAAGTCATTTGCAATGCCCTCCTTGTGTTCATTAATTCCGCCTCACTCACCAACAAGGGTGGTGTTTTTGGTTAAAAGAGAAAGCATGAGGGTTGTCAATTCCAAAACATCCCAGCAGAGGTAAAACAGGGTTATGGATGGGTCTTCAAAAGAAAATTCCAGGAAGACTCTGGCTTTTGTTAAAACTGAAAAGTTCTCTAGTTCAAGGCAGAGACTTCTTAAGTGAATGTTCACTGTGGCCCCAGGGCCATGTGGCGAAATGTCAACAGGGATATGGAAGGGGTTAGCCTATACTGGAGAGGTGTCCTCGGGATGCCGCCATTCTGCACAGTCTACTGAGCTGTGTGGATTTACATAGGCACAGCTGTGGTTTTTCCACTGGAAATGACTTGGAGATACCCAAGGGATGGCCACTTGGGTGGGAACCCCCAACATGATTAGGTAGCCATGAACAAGATGCAGTTATAAGCATGACAACCCTGAAGCCATGACTACCATTCAAACAAATGTCTGAAAGATCAAGTACATTGTGTCCGTCTCAGTCCATTCCTGCTGCTATAACAAAATATGTTAGACTGGGTAATTTATAAACAACAGAAATTTACAGGCATACCTCAGAGATATTGTGGGTTCGGGTCCACTCCACCACAATAAAGCAAGTCCGACAAATTTTTTGGTCTCCCACTACAAATAAAAGTTATGCTTAGGCTGGGCACGGTGGCTCACGCCTGTAACCCCAGCACTTTGGGAGGCCAAGGTGGGCAGATTCCCTGAGGTCAGGAGTTTGAGACCAGCCTGACCAACATGGAGAAACCCCATCTCTACTAAAAATACAAAATTAGCCTGGGGTGGTGGCACATGCCTGTTATCCCAGTTACTCAGGAGGCTGAGGCAGAAGAATCGCTTGAACCCGGGAGGCGGAGGTTGTGGTGAGCCAAGATCATGCCATTGCACTCCAGCCTGGGCAACAAGAACAAAACTCTGTCTCAAAAAAAAAAAAAAGTTATGCTGACACCATACTGTGGTGTGTTCAGTGTGCAATGGCATTATGCCTATAAAAGCAATGTAGATATCTTAATTTAAATATATGTAATTGCTAAAAAACGCTAGCAATCATCTGAACCTTCAGCAACTTGTGATTTTTTTGCTGGTGGGGGGTCTTCCTTGATGTTGATGGCTGCTGACTGATCAGGGTGGTGCTTGCTGAAAGGTGAGGTGGCTGTGACAGTCACCAAGACAAGACAACAGGGAAATTTGCCGCATTGATGAGCTCTTCTTTTCATGAAATATTTTTCAGTAGCAGATGATGCTGTCTGATAGCATTTTACCCACAGCATAACTTCTTTCACAACTGGAGGCAATCCTCTCAAACCCTGCCACTGCTTTATGAACTAAGTTTATGTCATATTCTACATCCATCGTTGTCACTTCAACAAGGTTCACAGCATCTTCACCAGGAATAGATTCGATCTTGAGAAGCCAATTTCTTTGCCCATCTGTAAGAAGCAACTTCCCATCCGTTCAAGTTTTATCATGAGATTGCAGCAATTCAGTCATATCTTCAGGCCCCACTTCTCATTCCAGTTCTCTTGGTATTTCTACCACACCTGCAGTGACTCCTCCCCTGAAGTCTTGAACCCCTCGGTCATCTATGAGGGTTGGAATTAACCTCTTCCAAACTCCTGTTAATGTTGATATTTTGACCTCCCCCCATGAATCACAAATGTTCTTAATGGCATCTAGAATGGCTAATCCTTTCCAGAAAGTTTTCAATTTACTTTGCCCAGATCCATGAGAGGAATCACTACCTATGGTAGCTGTAGCCTTACAAAATATATCTCTTAAGTAATAAAACTTGAAAGTCAAAATTACTCCTTGGTCCATGGGCCACAGAATGGACGTTGTGTTAGCAGGCATGAAAACAACATTATTCTCCTTGTGCCTCTCCATCAGACCTCTTAGGAGACTAGCTGCATTGTCAATGAACAGTAATATTTTGAAAAGAACCTTTTTTTCTGAGCAGTAGGTCTCAACAGTGGAGTAAGCCATGCTCCAAACAGATGTGCTGCTATTCAGGCTTTCTTGTTCCATTTACAGGCTTAGGCAGAGTAGATTTAGCATAATTATTAAGGGCCCTGGGATTTTTGCAATGGTAAATGAGCATTGGCTTCAACTTAAAGTCACCAGCTGCATTAGCCCCCACCAAGGAGTCATGCTGTCCTTTGAAGCTTTGAAGCCAGGCATTGACTTCTCCTCTCTGGCTATGAAAGTTCTAGATGGCATCTTCTAATATCAGGCTGTTTGATCTACACTGAAAATCTATTGTTTAGTGCAGCCAACTTCATCAATGATCTTAGTTAGATCTTCAGGATAACTCACTGCAGCTTCTCCGTCAGCACTTCCAGCTTCACCTTGCACTTTTATGTTACACTGATGGCTTCTTTCCTTAAACTTCTTGAACCAACCTCTGCTAGCTCCCAGCCTTTCTTCTGCAGCTTCGGCACCTCTCTCAGCCTTCATAGAATTGAAGAGCATTAGGGCCTCACTCTGGATTGGGCTTTGGCTTAAGGGAATGTTGTGGCTGATCTGATCTTCTACCCAGACCTGTCAAACTTTCTCCATGTCAGCAATAAGGCTGTTTTGCTTTCTTATCATTTGTGTGTTCACTTGAGTTACACTTTAAATTTCCTTCAACAATTCTTTATTTACATGCACAATTTGGTTAACTGGCGCAAGAGGGCTAGTTTTCAGCTTTTGACCTGCCACCCTCACTAAGCTTAATCATTTCTAGCTTTTGATTTAAAGTGAGAGGCATGCAATTCTTCCTTTCACTTTAACACGTAGAGGCTATTGTAGGGTCATTAATTTGCCTAACTTCAATATGGTTGTATCTCAGGGAATAAGGAGGCCCAAGGAGAAGGGAGATGGGGGAATGGCTAGTCAGTGGAGCAGTCAGAACACATACAACCTGTGTTGATTCAGTTTGCCATCTTATATGGGTGCCGTTTGGAGTGCCCCAAAGCAATTACAATAGTAACATCAGTGATCACAGATCACCATAATAGATCATGAAACAGTTTGAAGTAGTGTGAGAATTACCAAAATGTGATACAGACACATGAAATGAGTACATGCTGTTGGAAAAATGGTGCCAGTAGGCTTGCTCAATGCAAAGGTGCCACAAATCTTCAACATATTAAAAATAAATTAATTAATTAAAATTAAAATTTAAAAAAAACACAGTAACTCAAAGCACAACAAAGCAAAGTGCAATAAAACAAGCTATGCCGGTGTTTCTTACAGTTCTGGACGCTCGGAAGTCCCAAATCAAGGCCCCAGCACCTTCGATGTCTGATGAGGGATATTCTCTGCTTCCGGGGTGGCACCACAAACACTATGTCCTCCCAGGTGGAAGAGACAGAAGGGCAAAAGGAGCAAACTCTCCCCCAAGCCCTTTAAAATGTCACTAATCAGGCCAGGTGTGGTGGCTCACGCCTATAATCCCAGCACTCTGGGAGGCCAAGATGGGTGGATGACCTGAGGTCCAGAGTTCAAGACCAGCCTGACCAACATCATGAAACCCCATCTCTACTAGAAATACAAAAAATTAGCTGGGCCTGGTGGCCCATGCCTGTAATCCCAGCTACTTGGGAGGCTGAGGCAGGAAAATCACTTGAACCTGGGAGGCAGAGGTGGCAGTGAGCCAAGATCATGCCATTGCACTCCAGCCTCGGTAACAAGAGTGAAACTCTGCTAAAAAAAAAAAAAAAAAAAAAAAAAAAAAAAAAAAAAAACCCACTAATCTCATCTATGAGGTCAGAGCCCTGAGGGCCTGATCACCTTCCAAGGGACCCACCTTTAAATATCACCATCTTGGGTGTTAAGTTCTAACATACGAATTTTGGAAAGACACACACATTCAAACCCTACCAATCTCCTAATTTTCTCTAAGATGTAAGTTTATTTTGTCTGGAGACCATGCTGGGCAAGGAGATAGGAAGAGTGAAAATAAGAAGAAAAGGTAGTTAAGGAATATTTCAGAGCCTGCGGCCTCAAACACCAAAAGAGTAAACCAACTGTTTAGATTACCGTTTCGTTGTTGTTGTTGTTGTTGTTGCTGCTGCTGCTGTTGCTGTTGTTGTTTGTTTGAGACGGGCTCTTGCTCTGTCACCCAAGCTAGAGTGCAGTGGCACAATCGTAGCTCACTGCAGCCTCAAACTCCTTGGGCTCAAGTGATCCTCCCACCGTAGCCTCCCGAGTAGCTGGGACTACAGATACGCACCACCACACCCAGCTTTTTTTTTAATTTTTAGTAGATACAGTGTCTCGCCATGTTGCCCATGCTGATCTCAAGCTTCTGACCTCAAGTGGTCCACCTGCCACGGCCTCCCAAAGTGCTGGGATTACAAGCATGAGTCACCACACCTGGCCCAGGAATGTGTTTCTAATCAGCTTAAAGTCACCACTATCCCTGATTTACCACTCAGTCCCACCACATGCATTCATTCAGCAAATATTTAGTGACCACCTACCATGTGTTTATCTCTCCTGAGAGCTGAGGGAGAGCCAAAGAAGTACAAAAAGGGTACCTATCCTCAAGAACCACACAGAGTGTGCAACCTGAAGCTCTGTAACTCCACAGGCACTGCATAAGCAAAGTCTCAGGAGGCAATAGGAATAGGGTGGGAGGCGCAGCTCCTAGAGGCTGGATGCTCAGAGAAGGCTTCAGAGGAGGTAAGTGAATTCGGGTTTGCCAGAGGAATCAGAACCAGTAATGCAGTTGACCTTTGAACATCACAGATTTGAACTATATAAGCCTACTTATACATGAATTTTTTCAGTAAATGTATTGGAAAATTTTTTGAAGATTAGCGACCATTTGAAAAAACTCGCTAACTGTGTAGCCTAGAAATACCGAAAAAACAAAAAGGTATGTCATGAATACATAAAACATGTAGATACTAGTGTATTTAATCACTTATTACCACAAAATATACACAAATCTATTATAAAAAGTTAAAATTTATCAAAATTTACACATACAAAATAGACCACAGGCACAATCACATTCTAGAGAAATGTAAACAAATGTAAAGATGCAATGTTAAATAACTGCATAAAATTGACTGTAGTACATTCTGTACTACTGTATAATTATATCAACATCTTCTGTCTACTGCAATGAGCTCGTGTTTCGAGTATCCACTTAAAACACTGTGTGACTGTGTGACACCAATTATCTACATGTGAGCAGTTCATCCCTCCAGTAAATTGCGTATTGTAGTAAAAAGTGATCTCTTGTAGTTCCTGTGTATTTTTCATTGTGTTTAGTGCAACCTTAAATAACACCATGGGGCCCATATGAAGTGCCACTGATAATTCTGGAAGTGCTCCCCAGAAGCAGAGAAAAGTCACGACATCACCAGAAGAAGCTGACTTGCTTGAGATGTACTGTAGATTGAGGTCTGCAGCTGCGGCTGCCTGACATTTCAGACAGACCATTCATCTTGTAAACAGATGATGAGAACTTACTTACGGTATTGATAAACACAGTACAATCCTGTACACATGTTGTCTCTTTCTTATAATCTTCTTAATAACATTTTCTTTTTTCTTTTTTCGCACTGTCTCAGAAGAATCAAATTTCATTTTCTCTACTTTATTGTCAGAATACAGGGTATTGTGCAGTATATAATATTGTAGGAATACAATGTATAACATACAAAATGCATGTTAATGGACTGTTTGTGTTATCAGTGAGACTTCTGGTCAACAGTAGGCTATTAGCAGTTATGTTTCTGAGGCATTGATATGGTTTGGCTCTGTGTCCCCATCCAAATCTCATGTCCAGTTATAATTCCCAGTGTTGGGGGAGAGGCCTCGTGGGAGGTGACTGGATCATGGGGGCAGATTTCTGCTTGCTGTTCATGATAGTGAGTGAGTTCTCACGAGATCTGGTTGTTTAAAAGTGCGTAGCACTTCCTCCTTCACTCTCTTTCTCCTGCTTGGCCATGGTAAGATGTGCTTGCTTCCTCTTTGCCTTCTGCCATGATTGTAAGTTTCCTGAGGCCTCCTAATGATGCTTCCTGTACAGCCTGCAGAATTGTGAGTCAATTAAAGCTCTTTTCTTCATAAATTGCCCAGTCTCAGGTAGTTCTTTATAGCAGTATGAGAACAGACTAATACAGGAGTCAAGTTATACTTACTTAGTTATACTTGGATTTTCAGCTGCAGGGAGGGTGGGCACCCCTAATCCTGAGTTGTTCAAGGGCCAACTGTATATGTGCAGGGCAGTGGGGGTAGTGTGGAGAGAGACAAGGATTTCTTGTAAGGAACTGGCTTACGGGATGGTAGAAGCTGGAGAGTCTGGCCTGCTAGGACAAGCCAGTAGGCTGGAAACTCGAACAGAAGTTGAGGCTGCAGTCTTAAGGCAGAGTTTCTTCTAAGGAGACCTCGCTTTTGCTCTTAAGGCCTTCTGCTGAATAGATGGGTCCACCCACATCATCAAGGGTATCTTCTCTACTTAAAGTCAACTGATTGCAGCTGTTAACCACGTCAATAAAATACCTTCACAGCAACACCTAGACTAGTGTTTGATGAAACGACTGGGTAAACAACCTAGCCAAGTTGACACATAAAACTAACCATCGCAGGAGGCCTCCCAATAAGGAACAAGAAAAGGCAGCATGAGGGTGTGCAGGCTGGGCCTAGGAAAATGGTAGCTCAGAGGTCTGATGTCCACCGGATGAAAACAGGGCCCATGAAGCAGGACCTGCTCTCTGAGAGTCACTCGAACTCCCTGCTGAGAGGTTTGCCACCCATGCCACAGCCTCTGGGAGCTGCCCAAAGTTCCCCATGATACAGGCACTACCACAATCTGGGAAGTCTAAGGATGGGCTGGAAGGAACAGGCCACTGAGAAATCTGCTCTACAAACCCGAGGGCAAGACCAGAATCCAGGATGGGGAGGGGAGCGGAGGGACTGAGTGCGGGAAGGATGCCCCACATGAAGGACGCCCCTGGGCAGACGCAGGAGCACGAGGAGACAGAGCCAGCTCGAGTGCAGGGTGAGGAGTCTGACCCTCAATGTTGACTGAGACCACGGAGGACATGCAGACAGACTCTGAACACAGGTGGGGACCGGGTGGGCTACTTGGCAATCAGTGATAGAAAACTGCTGATGCCACGGAAACTGATGGAGTCTCCAAGGAAGAATGCAAGAGAAAAGGTCAGCGAAATTGACCAAGGGGCTGGGAGTGACCCTAGAAATAAAGACAGGCCTGGCCCTCAAGCCTTCTCCCACATGTGAGGGTACCAGATGCAGTCAAGGATGGGGGAGACACAGCCTGGAGGAGAGTTTCTCCATGTGGACTCAGCCCCTCTGCAGCCTTGAGGCCACCAACACAGGCCCCAGGAGAGGATCAGTAGATTTGAACCAGGCTGAATGGAAGTCCCTGGACACCTAGAAGGATGGGCAGGGAGAGGATCGGGGTTCCTGAAAGCAGAGTCGTTGATCACAGGGATACAGACAGCAGTAACCTGGGAGAAAGGGTGAGGTGCATGGAGGATGGGGAAGGACTGGGCGCACGGGGCCTTGTTACTTGACGGAGGTGAAAGGAAGCGGGAGGAGCAGATGCAAATTAGATGATACTCACACAACCAGGATACAGGACACCCAGGCTCAAGTTCAGAGTGGAAGGTTAGGCCAGGCACAGTGGCTCACACCTGTAATCTCAGCACTTTGGGAGGCCGAGGCGGGTGGATCACTTGAGGTCAGGAGTTCAAGATCAGCCTGGCCCACATGATGAAACCCCATCTCTACTAAAAATATAAAAATTAGCCAGATGTGGTGGCACACGCCTGTAATCCTAGCTACTCAGGAGGCTGAGGCAGGAGAATCGCTTGAACCCTGGAGGCAGAGGTTGCAGGAAGCCAAGATCACGCCACTGCACTCCAGCCTGGGTGACACAGCGCGACTCCATCTCAAAAAAAAAGAGATAGAGTGGAAGGTTAGTGTGGCAGCAACCTCAGGAGGAGGCAAACACTGCCAACAGAGTTCTCAACTTCACACACCTCCCTCGTGCAAAAGGGAGAGGTGAGGGAGCAGTCCTAGATGATGTCAGAAGCTCACACTTCTATGTAGAGTGTACACCAGCCATGGCTTGGGTACTCTCCACACTAACGTGTGTTAAGTCTCTTAATTACCACAATACCCTAAGAGACAAGTACTAGAATTGTCACCATTTTACAGGAAGAGAAACTGGGGAACAGAGAGGCTAATAACCTGCCCAAGGCCACACAGCTAGCAAGTGGCAGAGCTAGGAGTCAAATTACACCATCAATTTAGGTGTGAGAGGTTAAGTGACCTGTCCAAAATCATAAGGCAAGGAGATAAATTCAGGACTCAGGCATAGGCCCCAGCTATATATATGGCAGCTGGTTTACTCACCCAGAAGCAAGCTAGCTGATGTGGCTTGGATCTGTGTCCCCACCAAATTTCATGTTGAATTGTAGTCCCCAGTGTTAGAGATGGGGCCTTGGGGGAGGTGACTGCATCACAGGGGTGGATCTGTCATGAATGGGTTAGCACCATCTCCTTGGTGCTATTTGTTCTCATGATGGTGACTGAGTTCTCCTGAGATCTGGTTGCTTACAAGTGTGCAGCCCCTCCCACCTCACTCTCTCTTGCTCCTGCTCTTGCTTTGCCTTCTGCTGTGAGTAAAAGCCCTCAGGCCTCCCGAGAAGCAGGTACTGCCATGCTTCCTGTACAGCCTGCGGAACTGTGAGCCTATGAAACCTCTTTTCTTTATAAGTTACCCAGTCTCAGGTAATTCTTTATAGCAATACAAGAACAGACTAATACACCAGCCTAGATGATCCTTAAAGCAGGAGCTTGCGATGCCCTTTCCAGACCCTCAACCAGGCATCCTGGTTTCCAACATCCTTGCAAAGGCTGGTCCCAAATCAGCAAGATGTCTTCACAGGAGCCCGAGGCCTGGCATCCAAAGGGCAAGGGTTGCAGCTTCAGGCACCAGCAACCTGAGCACCTCTAGAGGTGCCGTGGGGAGCTAGCAGGTCACCTGCCAGCAGGTTTACATTCAGATTCAGGGGATGCCAGACATGCTAAAAGTGGCTCAACCCAGGGGCTCTGAGGAGATGCCTCACACCAAGGTCCCTGCCAGCTCTACGAGACTCTGTACCTGTACTGAGCCATGTCACACAGATTCAGCATTTGAAGGTTTATCGATGATGCACTGTGCCATTGACCTCTTAGCCTGCTGAAATCCCAACTGGTAATTAAACCAAATCCAAACAACTGAGAGAGAGTGAGTCTACACTTTAGTAATCATCATATTGCTTTTACTTACTTTACTTAATTTTTATAGAGACGAGGTCTCACTTTGTTGCTCAGGCTGGTTTTGAACTTCTGGCTTCAAGCAATCCTCCTGACTTGGCCTCCCAAAGTGCTAGGATTACAGGCATGAGTCACCACACCGAGGCCCATATTGCTTTTACATTTGTACCTTGCCTTTTACTCCTAAACTCCTTTGTCATACAGAAGGGTCACTCACTGCAACCTAAGAACCAAAATACTGCTTTGGGGCTCGTCCACTCAGTCATCACCTTAAGACTCAACAGACAAACAGATATTCTGCTGACTTCCCATTCTCAGGCAAAACCCTTTTCTTTGCAGAAAGGCAGTACAGCCAACCCTCCAGCACCTCTCAGTCCCCGTCCCTCCATCTTCCAGCTCCTCATCTCTGCCTCATTCTCTCTCCTCCCTCAAGCCCACTGCTCAGCCTATGTTCCACAGGCCCCGTTCCTGTTCCTGTTTGCTCCACCCAGCCTCCTCCTCTGCAGCTGTTCTAGGGACGAAGCTCACGGGGGAAGGAGAGAGTGAGCTCTAATCCTGGCAGGAGGCTAGAGTGGGTAGGAGGGCAAGAAGTCGAGCTTGATGGCTAAGCCCTAGTGTAGCCAGTGGCCAAACTCACTGGTCACTCACGCAACCTCCTCAGAGCCACACATGGTGAGTGGCAGCCCTGGCTACCACATCCACAGTTCGTGGAAGGGGAAGTTGCCCAAGGTCCAGAAATTTGCCAGGGACAGTTAATATTTTCCTAAACATATCCTCACCCACGATACAAATCAGAGTTCCCCGGAGTGCAATGTCTGTTTTATGGTGCCCTGGAGATGACTCAGGGAGAAATGGACATATGCTTTCTATTTAGGAGTTTTGTATTTAATTTTACGATCACCTTCTATTTATAGGTCAGGATACTGGATCGCATGTGCGGTCATGGTATAAAGTTTCCTGCTAAAATAAATTTTCTAAGTGAAAAAAGAGAGCCAATCTTTTTAAAAAGTAGAAAGTAAGTCACTGCAGGAGTGGAATGCAGATATGCCAAAAACCACAAAGGTGGTAAGCAAATTAGTGCTGACTGAATGATTCTGCCATCAATTGCATAAACACAGACCCATCCTGTAGACCCACCTTGGTCCTTTGTTAATTGAGAAGAGATCAGAATCACAAACCAATTCCATTCGACGGACAGATGTCCGCCAGGAGCCTCTGCTGTGTACAGAACTGAGAGTCACACAAAAGGGGAGTTTCCGCAGCAAGCCCTGACTCAGGAATCTTACTTGCTGCAAAGAACAGGTGGAGACTCATGGGATCTGCCAGAGAATGGAGCAAAC
Organism: Theropithecus gelada; assembly: GCF_003255815.1. Lineage (NCBI taxonomy): Eukaryota > Metazoa > Chordata > Mammalia > Primates > Cercopithecidae > Theropithecus > Theropithecus gelada. Next base: position 169,523,576 of record NC_037673.1, on the reverse strand, counting down.
CAGTATGTAAGAGAGTGAGGCAGGCACAGCACAGTGCGGGGCATGAGAAAGGGGGTTCAAGAGACCCGGATCGGCGTGCAGGAGACCAGAAACATTCTTTCCACTCCAACCTCACCACCTGAACCCTGAGAAGTCCCTCTGAGGCCCTGGTGACCTTCCTGTGGCAGTGACAGCCACGAGAGGACCGTGCTTCTAAAGGTGGAGAGCATAATGAGAAAAAGACAGCCACCTGCCTGCCATTTCCCCTGCTGCCCTGTGGCCCAGACAGCCCCCGTAGGAGCCCGCGGAGAAGGCACTCCTGGGCTATGTTTGATCAGGCATGACTGAGCGCCACTCTCCAGCCAGGCTTCCGCCTACTCTCTGCCTTCCTTGTACTGTTCCCTTACTTTCAAACTCCGCATGCTGTTCTCTGTGGTGCTTGCTCCCTCCCATTCAGAAACTGACCTAGGAGTCCTAGACCTTGAGAATTCCTGCATGGCAACGGAGGCAGGCATATGGAACCACCACACTTTCTTCCAAATCTTCAGAGCTGACACCTTCGGGGGCCTTTTGGTGTCTTGTGTACCGTGAGGCTCCACAGTAGGGGAACGCCCTCCCCACCCTAGCCACAGGGTCCCAGGATGGGTGCCAGTTCACATCACATGACCACAGGCATTGGAGTAGGAATCTGAGCCAATCAGATTCTCCTCTGGAATTAGAGACTATTAGGAATTTGGAACTAGAGCCGAGAGACTCCAGCTCGCTCTGGGCTGGGCTCTGTACAGCAGAGGTGCAACATTCCAGAGTTAGGGGAGGCCATTTCCTGCCAGGTGACCCAGAGACATGGAGGAGGCAGAGCTGCAAACAGGAGCAGAGATGTGAAGGCAAATAAGCACTGCCCAGGCCACCACAGTCTACCCAGGCCCTAACATGCCGTGCCCTTGCACAGCCTTTGCCCCGTGCTTCCTCTGCCTAGCGTGTACTCCCTGCCCTTCTTCTCCAAGTCCTACAGGGCTCAAGAGTTCCATCATGTTCTACAATAAAATCCACACTCCTTCCCCTGGCCCTTGGCCCTAGGGCACTCATCTCTTACCACCCTCCTAGCACTCACTAGGCTCCAGCCACACCAACTGTCTTAGTCTGTTTTCTGTTGCTTATAGCTGAATACCTGAAACTGGGTCATTTATAAAGAAAAGAAACATGTTGCTTCCAGTAATGGAAGCCAAGACATCCAAGGTCGAGGGGGAGCACTGGTAAGGCCTTCTTGCTGCTGGGGACTCTCCACAGAGTCTCATGGCAGTGCAGGCACCACATGGTGAGGAGGCTGAGCATGTAGGCCCAGGTCTTCCTCTTCTTATAAAACCACCAGCTCCCCTCCCATGATAACCCATTCGTCCATTAACCCATAAGTGAATTAATCCATTCATGAGGGCAGAACTCTCATGACCCACCACCTCTTAAAAGCCCCGCTTCTCCATCCTGCCACACTGGGGATTACATTTCAACATGAGTTTTGGAGGGGACAAACATTCCAACCATAGTGCCAACCAGTTTTCCGTTATTTGAACAGGCCAACTTATCCCAGCCTCGGGTCTCTGCACTTGCACTGCTTTTGCCTGGCTGGCTTTTTTTGTGTCTTTCAAGTTCCTGGAGAAATGACTACAGTTCAGGTCATTGCCTGACCCCCCTGGCTAGCACAGGCCCTCAGTCACGTCCCTTTTCTTGTTACTTGATTGGCTGCATGTGACCAGCTGGCTTGTCCATCTAAGTCACCCTGTGTCCCCAAATCCCCACACAGCACCCAGCACCTCAAAGGTACTCATCAGCTGTTTCTTAGTAAATGATTGAGCTATGAAGCTCTGGCCTCCACTAGTCCAGCTGGAGAACCACACTGTTGCAGGTAAGAGGAGAAGGGGTGACACTCAACAGGGCCACCACCATTAGCTTGGCCCACGTTCAGAAGTTTCTCCATCAGCGGGCTGGCTGAAGCAAGTCCTCCTAAGGAAATACAAGTCAGTCAGTGAAGAACTTGACAAATGGCTGGTCAAAAGACGGTCACACTAAAATATGCACGACCAGATTTCGTGCACCGCGCAAGTTTTATCTTTGACCGTACTTATGGAAACATTATTCAAGAACATCGTGAACACACAAAAATAAATCTTTAAAAATACCATTTGGACGACATACACATACCAATGAAAGATTTTCTCCTTCTACTACAGCAGCCCATTAAGGCGTTTTCAAAGAGCAAATGTGGTAAGTTACTGCACACAGTAACCCGCAAATAAAAACGTACCCAGTTACGACCCACGCAGCTCCCTCACAAATCAAAGCCACCCCAATCTCCAAGTCTAGATGGAGCCACCCAACCGGGGGGGGAGGGGGAACAGCTCACTGACTCTGTTTCCTTGCTTCCTGCCTTCTGAGGACTTGACGACAGTGCCCGAAGGAACAGAAGGTCACAACTCTTACTGAAACTCAGATGCCTGTCAGAGAATGGCTACAGCCACCACCCCCTGCTTTGATCACTGAGGGAATCAATGGCTATGCAGTGCCCGCCAGGCGCCAAGCGCTGAGCAAGATTTATGACACATTATCACATTTAACCCTACAACAACCTATAAAGTACATAGTGTTATTCCCGTGCCTATGTTGACCAGATTGAAGCTCAGAGAGGTTAAGTAACCTGGCCATGGTCACACAGCTAATCAACATCAACTCAAATCCCTCGACACCTAGCTCCAAGCCCCTACCCTCCCTACTCACACCAAAGCCATCCCCACCGGCACACCCCATAGATCATCTCTCCTTGCCCTCGAACATTTCCCCATGTGGCTGCCATCAGCAAACTGAAGTCAAGGGCCTAACATCTTCCTCTTTTCTGTCTCCCCTAAACACCCACCACACGCTGGGCCTCCAGTGCTCACCGTATGGGAATGGCTTGGCCAGGCTGAGCTGTCTGATCCGTGGCTATCTCCCGCTGCCCCGCCTCACTTTTCTTCTGCCTCCCCCCAGGAAACTGTTTTCTTCTCTTTTTTTCTTCATCAATTATGAACCTTCTTGCTTTAGTTTTATGTGCCTAATTTATCTTGTTACCCACATCTTTTTGTTGGTAACCTTGCCAAAGAACAAGAAGAATTTAAATATGTTCTTTGTCTTTCTTTTAGTTTATAATCTTACCTTTGTTTCTTTTCATTTGTTCCTTCTGAGCCCTTTCTTCTAGTTATATTTTTATCTCTCCCTAGTTCTTCTGCCTTTCTCGAAGTTTTAAGATCTTAGGGAGAAAATATATCCATACGCACATATATATGGCTTAGCCTTTTTTTATATATATATATATATATGCAAACTAAGCTCACTTTGATCAGCATCAAAATGAAAGTGTTTTGCAACATGATTCGTCATCCTTATTGTTCACTGGTAAAGGTGGAGAAAATGGGTTATGACTTCTAAAACCATAATAAAATACAAAGATCTGGGGATTTAAATACCCGGGTTCAAATCTGGACTTAGAGCCTTCCAGCTGTGTGAGCCTCAGACAAGAATCTCTGTGCTTGAGGTTTTAATCTGTAAAATGGAAATAATCATTCTACTCCCTTCCAAGGTTGTAGAGAGATCTAAAGGGGCCATGTCTATAAAAGCACTTTTAACCTATAAATAATCTCCACATAAAGCAGTATGGAATGAGGAAATGCTGCAAGAGTAAGGAGGATCTGAATTGTCCATTGTACATCCCACCTGGATGGCCTGTTCATCCTTTGCCTTCAACACCTTCCTCTGCAAACTGGACTCCCTCTCTCTGAGTCCCAGTTCCGCAAATGGAACTAGGGGCCTTGTTGTCATCCAACACACACACACACAACCACACACACACAGGTGCACACACACACATTTAAAACTGTGTGTCAAGAACTGTAGTGGGTGCTGGGGATTGGACACTGAACATAGCAGGCAACGTCCTCTCCATCAGGGAATTTATCATTCATTTTGGGTAGGAGAAGGAATAATACAAGAAACAGTTAAAACAAATAAATAAACAAGGTAATAACTGGGCAAGACCTCTGATTTGTAGGAACAGCCTACATTAAGGCCCTAAAGCAGAGGAAAAAGCTTGGCTCATTTGCAGTAAAGAAAAAAGGCACCAGGGCCGGGCGCGGTGACTCACACCTATAATTCCAGCACTTTGGGAGGCCAAGGCGGGCTGATCACCTGAGGTTAGGAGTTCGAGACCAGCCTGACCAACATGGAGAAACCCCATCTCTATTAAAAATACAAAATTAGGCCGGGCATGGTGGCTCACACCTTTAATCCCAGCACTTTGGGAGGCCAAGGTGGGTGGATCACGACGTCAGGAGATCGAGACCATCCTGGCTAACATGGTGAAACCTCATCTCTACTAAAAATACAAAAAATTAGCTGAGCATGGTGGCGGGCACCTGTAGTCTCAGCTACTCTGGAGGCTGAGGTAGGAGAATGGCATGAACCCGTGAGGCAGAGCTTGCAGTGAGCTGAGATCATGCCTCTGCACTCCAGCCTGGGCAACAGAGCTAGACTCCGTCTCAAAAAAAAAAAAAAAAAAGTGCAAAATTAGCCAGGCATGGTAGCACATGCCTGTAATCTCAGCTACTCAGGAGGCTGAGGCAGGAGAATTGCTTGAACTTGGGAGGCGGAGGTTGCAGTGAGCCAAGATCGCACCATTGCACTCCAGCCTGGGCAACAAGAGTGAAACTCCGTCTCAAAAAAAGAAAGAAAGAAAAAAGGCACCAGAAAGGAATGAGAAAATGAGAGAGTAGGTTCCATGAGATCTGCACACCGGCAGGGCCAGATCTCCCAGGGCCTTCCATGTGGACAGGAGAGGGTTTTATTCCAAGGAGGCCTCCGGAGTTAAGCAAGAGAGAGGTATGATTTGGTTTGGGGGCTTTTCGTTTGTTGATTTGGGTTTTTATTGTTATTATTAATCTGGCTACATATGATGCAGAAAATTTGGATTGGAGGGAGTACTGGCGGGTGAAAGTGGACACAAGAAACCAGCTGGTTAACCCCGCAGTGGTTCAAGACAGACATAACTGAGGCTTGGAGGGTGGAAATGGGAAGAGGGAAACAAGAATTGATGGTGAGTTTCATGCCGAGGTGTGAAGGAAAAGAATATACCAAAGATCACCCTGGGGTCTTTGCTGGAGATGGGGGATAGCTGAGCAGGGGTGGGAAAGGTGTTACAGGACAGGAGGGAGGAAAAGGTGACAAGGGGATAGTCAAAGAGAGGCTTTAAACTGCCATCGTTTTTCCCACTTACCCTTCCTGTGCGAAACTTGGTTATCATGCCAGTTTGTCCCTACAGGCTCCTCAAAATCACCTCTTCCTTCCCATCTCCAATTTACCACCTGACTTCTCAATGGGTCTCTGCTTTAGGGGTCTCCCCTCCAATCCATCTGCGGTTCCCACAACCTCAGGACTTCCTGCAACAATGCAGTCCCCTTTATTGTTTAAGAGTTTGCATTGGGCTTTCTGTTACTTGCAGATGAAGCCAGATATACCAAGTCCTGGGGTCTAACCCGAGTCAAGGTTCCAACGGCGGGTCCTCTCCTCCCCCAAACACTGTCCCTCCCAGCCATGCTAAATCACCCAGCTTTTCTAACCTGCTGCTTGCTCGCTCCTCTAGGCCTCTGCGTGTGTTGGTCCATCTGCCTGGATTCTTCTTTCTCCTCTTCTCCATCCTCAAAATGCCACCCTCCAATTCTTCAGGATCCAATTTCTACTTTTTTAAGTGAGTATAAAAACTAAAATTTGTCGTTGTTGACACCTTTCATGTGTCCCTCGCCCGTTCTCCTGGTTCATCTGTATCGTAATTCCTGCCATGTGACGCTATAAAAATTACTGCTTCCTCCCTCTGGATTGCTACCACAATAAGGGCAGCAACTGTGTCTATCTCTTCCTATTTCCCAGGATGCAACACCTAATCTAGTACACAGACATGCACAAGAGCTTGTTGAATGAATGAATATATGTCAGAGTGGGTTAGATTCTAAAATCTTCGAAGTGAAAATCTTCTGTGGTCAAAATTAATCTTAAAACATCTGTCAAATATTCATTAAGATATAATGTCCATGAGATATTCTATCAGCCCTGTATAGTAATTCTTATCCCCACCAGAATTTGAGAAGAACCAAGTTATACCAAAGAAAGGAATAAACAGAGAGGCTATGTGACGATGTCTCATATTCAAACCACTCATCTTTAACGTAATCATCAATCAATGGAGGGCCTGTGTAAGAAAGGGTTGGGAACGGATGGAGACCTCTATAGTGACTCCCATTTGCTGAAGGAGTTTATTTCATTTTTGTTTTAATATTTTACCTCTATACTCTTAACCCTCAGTGTAGCAGAAAAACGTCATCATCATCTTTTACCATCAGGGTCCAATGAATTCTTTCTATTTTTATGAATAAATCTACAGAAGTAAGACTAAAAGGATCATTTTTTAAAAGTTTATTAGAGACATCAGTAATAGCAAATTTTCACAGCATATTTTCCTGGTTTTGAATGCAGATAGGCCCAAAATGAGCAATGTCCTCTGAATGCAACTAACTGCTCACCAGCTGTCACGCATAAACCTGGGACAGAGCCATCTCATAAACACCAAGTCCAGATTTCAAGGAAATCTCTAATAAGTTCTAGCTCAGCATTACTTCTGGTTCTTCTTCTTGCGACATAAAACTTATTACCTTTGAAACCTTTGATAGTTCATAATTTTGTTCAGGAGAAGATGGTCTTCTTTGCTCTGTAATTGAAAAGCATTTTTATTTTTAAATTTATAAACACCAATTAGAATGTTTAGTCCAGTGATCTTTTTTCTTTCCTTTCCATACCACCTATTTGTTTTCAATCATCTTTGTACTCACCTTTAATCTGACTTCATCATTTGTCCCTTTCACACTGTATCAAGTAAATTTCAATAAGCAAACATAAAAAGTAAAAAAAAAATTGGCCCCCATTCTTTCAGGAAAACAGGATGCTCCAAGTTTTTGCTGCAAAATATAGTGTGATGAAATCATTCCTGGTGAATGACTAACAGGATAAGAATATCATATTTTTTGTTATCCTTAGAAATATATTGTTTACTCATGAATCTTTAAATCTGAGGAAATTAATCTAGGTTATTATCATGTAGGACTCACAGTCTGGGACTTTGCTTATACAGTTCAGTCCGTTTCGCCATTATCGAGTCTTCCACAGTGCTGTCTCTTTGCATTCATCTTCTGATTTGACTAATAATTGTACAACATTTCCCTCTGTCATTTTTCTTCTCTTTATAGTTTGTGCAGAAAAATGAAAAATACAGCGTATTTACAACTATATTTAATGAAAGCAAGAAGAAAAAGTCTACAAAGATGGTGTCCTCCATCTTCTTTTATACTTTCTCAAGAAATGATGTAATACTTTGGGCAATGTGATCAGAAACCTGAAGGATGATACAATAGAGATAATTTGTTTCATTCTTGCACCATCCTTCTAGGTGATTCCATCATTCTCCCATTTTCTTATTAGTGTTTTTCTTTTTTATACCATAATTGGCAATAATTGATGAGTAATGACAAAATAATTTCTAGGGTGATACAATGGGGGATGTTTAAAGCTATAAGAAAATTAAGATCACTGAGATCCTATGATACATCATAAATTTATAAATTATTTCAACGGTCATATGGTAACTTCAAGACAGAATGAGTTTTATTCTGTTTTTGTTAAAAACTAGATGTTATCTTTCATCTGCAGAAGACTTCTGAAAACAAACAAAAGTCATGAAACACCAATCCTTACAAATTGTTAGAACTTCTCAAGAAAAAAAAAAAAAAAACACCTTCTAAATCTAAAATTGGGTTCAATGGACCCTGATAACATACTGAAAGTTAAATCACATTAATAGATTTGGTCGTTTCCTGAAGCTTTCAAAATCTGGCTCCCTAGAAAACTGCCCCACAAAAAGATTCTTCCTTCAGCCACTTGCAATCCAACCACTCCCCAACCAAAGTTAAAACCCACCCAAGGAGAGCTCTATCATACTATTCCAGCACCACAATGCCTGCCTCTCAGCCCAACCAGCACTCTCCATGGAAGTCAGGCAGCCCCTTGCCTGGGATATGTTCTCCTGGAGTTTGTCTCCAGATACAAGGAAGCAAAAATTAAGACCCATGTGAAACAGAGAGGCCTTCTGGGGTACCATTCAGGTTTCAGAGAAAGGCATTAACAAAACTCAGACTACAGTCAGATGTCCAGTGTTTACTACTTTATGTTCCTTCCAGTAAATGGGTTTATTGTGAGGGATACAGTGTTCCTACTCTCTTGGGTTTTTGTTTAATTTTTTTTTATCTTTTGTATTTCCAGTCAATCCATGAATGGTTTGACTATTGATCTGTGACACAGAAGAAATGCCCAGTTCACAAAAGTATTGTGTTCCAACACTTCAAAAGTTGGTTGTCTTGGGAACTCAGAATATATTTTCTTCCAAGAAACAATATTATACATGATAGGTTTACAGGCCAGCACCACAAAATCCTTCTTAACTCATTGTGTTGTTGGGCACTGCACTTTTATGGTATAAATTAGTAGAATATAATTTGGTTGTAGTATTAAGAATAAACAAACCCAAATATTGAAGATATAATCTCATTTATCCTGAATTATATTTAATGAAATAACCAGTTTTAATTAAAAAAAGATAAGAGCAAAGATAGAGGCTTTTTTATTGAACAGGGTCTTGCTCTGTCACCCAGGCTGAAGTACAGTGGTGCAATCATAGCTCACTGCAGCCTCAACCTCCTGGGCTCAAGCCATTCTCCCAGAGCCTCAGTCTCCCGAGCAGCTGGGATTATAAGCACATACCACATCCGGCTAATGTTTATATTTTCTGTAGAGACGGGGTCTCGCCATGTTGCCCAGGTTGGTCTCAAACTCCTGGGCTCAAGCGATCTACCCACCTCAGCCTCCCAAAGTGCTGGGAGATGGAGGGTTTTTAGGGAAAGACCTCTGCTTGCAAGATAATTTGGGAGGCCTAATAGCAGCAGTTTGTTATTTTTTTCTGTCCGGTTTCACCTTGATACCTTTTTTCATTTTCCTTCATACAGGTATGATGCACAGGAGCCAGGATTAGGGTCAATTTGAGGCTCACAAAGGAAAACAGCAAAGGACAGGGGAGCAAGAGGGAAAATAAGTTTGAAAGAGATCTCTTTGATGGGGGGATTAAGACATGTTGTTGCGAGGAGATTGGCTAAATCTGCATTAATTGATTTGCTAAGAAAAGGAAAGGAAACTAGGGAGAAGGCTGGAGACCAATTATTAGAGCCACAGGCCTTCCAGACAGGCAAGGGTCATGACTGTATAGTCAGACAGTTCCCTCTCTGACCATAAGGTGGTGCCATCAGCCCAGACAGTCGGCCCCAAGGGGGCGGGGCGTGCAGTGGGCGGAGTTCCCCACGTGTAAGCCATGTTCTCCACTCAGGTTCCGGAACTCAGAGAGCCTGGACCAGGCAGCACGCGTCAACTTGCACATCACTGACTCAGCACCCACGAACTGTGCCCATACGCTAAAGCCCCTTCAGCTCACACTCGAGCAAGAACACGTCTGTCTTGCTCAGCATCGAGACGCACTTGAAGATTCCAACTAATTCCTTCCCACTCCTCTCCTCTTTCTCCACAATGGTAGCTCTGGGCCCCTGAGCATTTCCTAATTCCTAAAGAGAACCTAGTCTAAAGTGCCCTACAGTCTCATCCTTAAATACCGTCAGATCTTCCGTGAGGAGCGCAGATTTGTCACAAGGGGCCCAGCCTTGACAACATGCCCTGGCCAACTTCCCCAGTTTGATGTCCCACTTTCACACCTAACTGGGCAACCCCTGTTCCTGATACAAATCCCACCAGATCCTCTCCATGCATTTACCCCTGCTGGTCCTCCCATCTCCCATGCCCACTCTTTTCCTTGCCTCTACTTGTCACTATCCTCTCCCATCCTTCATAGTCTAACCCAAATACCCCCTCCCCCAAAACCTGCCACTCAGTGTTGACCACATGTAACTAGCAAAGTGGATTTAGACAGGAAAATGTGGGCTCCAGGCGTCAACCACAGAAGGCCCTGGATGACACAAGGTAGGTCATGTCTGCCTCTTCATGGCTGTGTGTGCGTTAAATTGAGGAGGAGGGCCCATCCAGACAGGTGCTGCTGAACCTCAGGGCAGCAGCAGCTGGTCCATCCAAGAGACCTCCCAGGTCTCAGTTCCCATCTAGGGAGGGCCCTAGGTCTGGAGGGACACCAAAGGCATGAGTGTGGTGTGTGGTGCGGTGTCTGTTCTCCAGTCATGTTAGCTATATAATAGTAATAATGATTAGTATTATGGTCTCCTGCCCCATCGTCATCAGCCACAGTCTGCCAAACTTGGCCCCAGTTGTAGAGCTAAAGGAATCAGCCAGAGAGAGGGGGAATCAATCACAACAAAGTCACCTGTCTGAGCCCCCATCCCACTTCTACCCCTGCAGCCTAGACTGGCAGTCCCAGCAAACTGCCTAGTGATTCTGCAAGGGAATCACTCACAGATGGTGGGTCTGACTGAGATGGGCATTCTTATCTGGATGCTTTGGACTTGGCTAAGTGGCCCAGAGATAAACCCTTAAGAACTAGTGCCTGTGCTTACAACACCTCCAATTCTAGCTACTATGTGTTCTTTTGGTTCCAAAGGGGCCGTTGGCTTAGGTGGAAACCAGGAATGTCCCTTGTAAGGCAGAAGCAAACAGCCTCAGGACGAACTTTGAAACTATGTAGCTCCTCTGAGGGCAGCCCCAGGCGCCCCATGGTAGCAAAAGGTAGCACCTAGCCAAAGGCTGGGCAAAGCAGGAGCGAGGAGAACTCCATCTGCCTGGCCATCGCTCCAGGTATCCTGGGAGGCCTCTGCCCAGTACACTCAGTGACTACATCTGCCAAAGGAGGGCTTGCTCCTGCCCCCTGGAGCTCTCTCCTATTTCTGCTTCTCAAAAAAAACGGGTGACCAGATGACTTCTTAATGTCAATATTGCTCATGTTCTCACCTACAAAAGAGGCCACATAGAAAGAAAGTCTACCCAGCTATACCCATAAGCAGGAGTGGGACCAAATGGCCACTTGTTCTCAGGAAATTCAGAGCCTTAAAGAGTTAGTTAGGAGAGGCCAGAATGCCACTGTGTTGTTTGTTTGTTTGCTTTGTTTTTAAGGATCTACAGGAGGTGGTTTTCCATAAACTAATAAAGGAAGCTAAGGTAACTACGCAAACAAAAGCAGCGTGGGCAATGTGAACTGGCCGTTTTAATGTATTTGTACCCGCACGTCCTTGCACAAAAGATCCGAAGTTGCGGGAAGTAATTGCTATTAGAATAGTGGGCATAGATGGTCAGTTTTTCCCCACCGCTGCAGGTTCGGACCTTCAAAGTGACCATCTATGGATGCTCCCTGGCGCTCCAGCCCAGGGGAAGCCCACTCTGAAGATGCCCTCCCCACCCCCTTCTCTCCTTCCTTCGGACTCAGGAGAGTTCGACACGCCGGACAGCTGCGGCCAGCAGTGGTCATCCTGGCACCCCGCCTCCGCCTTCCCCACGCCCGCGTGCAGCCGGGACACAGGAAAGGAAAGCTTTGAAAGTCAAGCGCCAGCCAAAAGATAACCTGCCAGCGCGTCTCCGCACCCCCTCCCCCAGCCGTGTCACATGGCGGCCCCAACCAGGCGGGCAGTGCGCCCCGCCGCGGAGACCCAGGGCCGCGTCGCCTGGGCAGTGGGTGATGAAACTTCCCAGGCGCATTACCGCAGAGGGCGCGGGCGGGGCGCGGGGTGGGGGTGGGGGATGGAGTGCTGGTACCCGGGCTCACCTGTTCTCCTGGAGGAGGGTGGGGACGAGGGGAGGGGCGAGTGCGCGCCAGCGCCGGGTGCGTGCCCGGGGGCGCTCGGTCGCGGCGCTCTTGTCCCCGCCCTCCCTCAGCCCTGAGAGCCCCCCGAGCTGCGCCGTGGGGTGACGGGACGGAGAGCAGTTCCTGTCCCAGGCCCCGGCGCGGGGGAGACGTGAGCGTACACACGTACACACATAGCAGGGGAAGAGGCGCTCCAAGCGGCGCCCAACTTTCTCCTTCCCTCCGCGGGCCGGGGGAGAAAGTAGCCGGGGCTATCCCCACCCAGCGGTTCTTGGGGAGGGGACCGAACAAGAAAAGGGAGGAGATGGAGATAATTTCCCCGGATTTAGCTTTTTTGTCTTTGTTTTTGTTCTCACCACTTCCATCGGATGACTGGAGAGTAAAAGGGAACCCAGAGCGGGGTGGCGAGCAGCGCTTTGAGAAAATGCAGGAGTGTGTTTGGAGACGCGTAAAGTTGTCTTTCAAGTTCTAGCCTCCGGGCACGCGATGCTCCGCGGCGGCTGACTCAGAGCTGCCTTGGGCCTCCCTGCCACCCTCCTGGAAATGATGCAAGTCCCAACTGTCACCTGGATCCCTGCAGCCCAGCCTGGAATGCGTCTGGATCAGGGGAAGGACAAGAAACGACACTCCAGGTGTTGCACGGCCCACCAAAGCGGGAAGATAGGGCAGTTGCTCAGACCAAATACTATATCTAGTACTTCTGCTCCTATCTTCAATCGTGGGGTTCTTTTTAATGCAAAGTGTCACAAGGCTAGGAATTCCCATGTGTGCTCAGTTGGCCCACAGCATCATTGTGCCCGGGAAACTGCTTCAGTTTATTAAGTCCTCTGGGCTGAGAATCTCACTGAATTCCAAAAGGCGGAAAGAGGAAACTTTCCCAACCCGATGCGGGTGTGACGTGAGCCAGGGGCCCGAGGGACTCTGTCCCAGAGCAGACCGTCCCCCTTTAACAGCAACTGGAGCTTGGATTCGCGTTTATATTCTACAGTCCTTTCGACCATTGCCCTGGAGCACCCGCACACACACACATCTCCGGCCGCGCTCACACACACTCATACACACGCACGCAAACGCGTGGCCGCCGCCAGGTCGGCAACTTTGTCCGGCGCTCCCAGCGGAGCTCGGCTTCCTCCTGTAGTAGTTGAGCGCAGGCCCCGCCTCCCGGCCGTGTTGTCAAAAGGGCCGGGGTCTCGGATTGGTCCAGCCGCCGGGACAACACCTGCTCGACTCCTTCATTCAAGTGACACCAGAGCTTCCAGGGATATTTGAGGCACCATCCCTGCCATTGCCAGGCACTCGCGGCGCTGCTAACGGCCTGGTCACATGCTCTCCGGAGAGCTACGGGAGGGCGCTGGGTAACCTCTATCCGAGCCGCGGCCGCGAGGAGGAGGGAAAAGGCGAGCAAAGAGGAAGAGTGGGAGGAGGAGGGGAAGCGGCGAAGGAGGAAGAGGAGGAGGAGGAGGAGGAGGGGAGCACAAAGGATTCAGGTCTCCTGGCGGGAGGTTAATACCAAGAACCATGTGTGCCGAACGGCTGGGCCACTTCATGACCCTGGCTTTGGTGTTGGCCACCTTTGACCTGGCGCGGGGGACCGACGCCACCAACCCACCCGAGGGTCCCCAAGACAGGAGCTCCCAGCAGAAAGGCCGCCTGTCCCTGCAGAATACAGGTAAGTGCATGTGCCCCCGCAACCGGGAGCTACTGGGAGAGGACACCGTGCACCCACGCGGCGCGCCCCAGGCGTTTCACCGGGAGCCAGGCGCCCACCCACGGCCACGCAAACTCTTGGGATGGCACGGGACGTGCAAAGGGAAGCGCGAGGCAAGGCGAGGTCCGCGCCGGGCTCCGAGCGCCCGGAATCTGCACGTGCTAGCAAGGGTGATGAAATGGCTGGGGCAGGACTTGTTGCTGTCCTCCCCAGGGTCGAGGGGAAATGAGGCAGCGTCTGACGCTGGCAGCGCCAGCCCCCGCCCCCGAGTCCCGGGTCCGGTGCAAAGCGCGCTTCATCCCGGCCGGCACGCGGGAGGCACAGAGGGTCCCCGGAGCTGGGCTGCGCCCTGCATCCGGAGAACTTCTCTTCCCAGCCTGACGGCCTCAGTAAGAATGCCGCGTCTTCCCCCTCCTCAAAAGATGCCGGACATCCTAGAACTTTGCCGGCGAGACAGATGGCACTGCGAACTTTCCCCCTGGGGGCACTGCTTTCGGAAGGGAGCGTGGGGGCGGCGCAAAGCGTACCTCCGCGGTGCTGCCGCCATCCCCAGCTCCTGGCCAGGTCAGCAAGCCAAGAAATGGTGACATGACCCGAACCGTGCGCCTCCTCTGCTCGACCGGCTCTTGGCTCACCAGCAAGCTACAAAGCAGAGCCAGGCGTGCAGGGCACGGGGCTGGCCCTTTTCCCAGCTCGGAAAGAGAAAGAAAATCTGCCTACAGCTCCTTCGCTCCACGACCCCTCCCCCGACTTTGGGGGGCCGTGTGAACGCGCTGCGTGCGTGCGCTCACCGCACGAGCAAGAATGCACGAGTGCCCATTAGGGACGCCCCAAGTGAGTGAATCGCGGCCCTGCGCGGTCCTGCCCCGGCGGCGCGTGGGGTCTTACGGAGCCTGTCACCTCCACATGCTGGGGCCGGCACCCCCACCACCCCGAGACCCTCGCCCACCCTCCCCCTCCTCTGGCGCTTCCTCTGAGAACTGAACGTGATTCTCGGTGGTTGGGGACCCTCAACAATAAACGCCCCTCATTCTCTCGCTGGATTTAATCTGATGCGGATTATCTGCTCCGACCCCGCCCTTCTTCCAAAATATAGTTTTCTGATGTAATTTTGTGGTTGGTTTAAATCAGAGACTTGGGTAGTGGGAAGGGAGGGAAGAGGCTTTGCACGCTGCAGCCTGACAGTTAACTCCCTCCGTCTGCCCTTTCCGAGAGAGGAATGGGGGCCACATTCGGTGAAGAGCTGCAAGCTCCCTCCTGGGCGGAGGGAATTCTAGGGGATTGGGTGATATACCTCACCCCATCCCTAATTAAAAGGAGCCTGCAACCGCGGATAGTGGCCTTGCTGAAGGCTCGCCCCCATCTGACTCCACTCCTAAGCCTGCTGGCCAACCGCAGCTTCCCTAGCTGGTATTTTAATGCGAAGGGTTGGGAGGCACTGCCTTAATAGGAATTTTGTTTTGATTTTTAGGTGTTGAATCATAAAGCTGAATTGAAACTGCTTTTTAGATGCTGTCATTTGGGTGTCAGGAAGCAAATGGCTGTAAGTTAATAGCAGCAACTTCTACAGATCAAGTAGAGAAGGGGTACTTCATTGATGAAGTACAGTCTTCAACTCAAAATTTTATTTTTGTCTGTGGGTTGAAAAAGCTGAAATATATTTTGCTCTCAAACTAAGTATTGCCACAAATACTTTAATAAAATGGAAATGATGAAAAGGAGGAATGCTCAGACCAGCCTTCTGGTTGTAATTTTTGTAATTTTTGGCTCTTTTCTACAAATATTTACAAATATATTTTTCATGAGTAGATTAAAGGAGGAAATTTTGTTTCCCAGGCTTTTTAGGTCCTGAAATAGTCATTACTAACTCTTTTTTCCTCCTTAAATTTTCCTTGAGTTGTTACTAACTTTTATTTCAAATGACCTCTCTGCATTGCCCAGCATGGGTTCGAGTTTTGTATATATTTGTATGTGATTTTCCTTTTAGCGGAGATCCAGCACTGTTTGGTCAACGCTGGCGATGTGGGGTGTGGTGTGTTTGAATGTTTCGAGAACAATTCTTGTGAGATTCGGGGCTTACATGGGATTTGCATGACTTTTCTGCACAACGCTGGAAAATTTGATGCCCAGGTAAAAATCCATCCAGAGCATGAAGAATGTTTGGGGTGAGCATACATGATTGAAATGTTCATTGGAAACCCTTGTTAACCAACTTCCTTTGCTGTTCCTTGTGGTGTGTTTTAGTGCTTGCAAGCCACAGTCTAGGTATAAAACATTATTCCAGTGTCTCCCCTCTGCACTCATAAGCTGTGTCTACACAGGCAGGGTGGACTGGAGACCGATGTCTTAATAAATAATAAATACCTTGTAAGGGGACATGCTGTGTCTGGCCACCCAGAACTCAGTCTCCAAAGCCCATTGCATGAGAGGTAGGGGCAAGAACCCCTAATTATACATTTCAGAAGCCATTTTCACCTGCTAGGGAAATGAGACACAAAGTGTGTAGAAATCCATCATGTGGTGTGTGTGCAGGCAACCCAAATAACTCAGGACCTCCGAAAGAGCAGACTTCTATTCCTCCTGAGTAGCAGATCCTTCTCTCCCAACCTGTCAGGTCAAAACCCTGATCGAGTCCTTCAATTCCACACTTTCCTTTTGCTCTATATAATAAATGTAGTCAGGGCCTGACCCACTTCGGTTATCCCAGGGTCCCAAGGGCAACGTGGAGTTGCTGCTCAGGGCAAGCCAGGAACACAACAAGCAACCTATAGCTCCAGTGCCAACAACGCAAATTCATTTTTAGATGGCATGTGGCTTCAGACTCACCTTCTTCGTGTTCTCCCTGGCCACTTATATGTCCTGTTGAAATGCCCTGTTACTATATCTCAGAAACCTCTCTCCTGGTTCATTGGAGAGCAATGCCAACATTTGGAGGTGGCCATCAGTTTAGGTGAGATTTATGGATGTCACCAGTCCCCATCCACTGACATACAGTAGTGAGCCTGACAAAGCAGTGCCTGGGAACAAGGAGGGGAGGTGATGACGGGGCAGGCAGCCTAAACTGCAGAGGATGTGCAGTGGCCAGAGGGGAAACTGAAACCAGGGAAGGAAAGAGGTAGAACTTTGAACTCCTTGAGGCTCCCTAATAAAGCATCACTCTGGATTAACGGGAATTAGGAAACGTAATAGGAAATCCGGAGGAAAGACGTGTATTTAAGGGCAATCCCACAGGATGTCAGGGAAGAATACCAAGAACAGATTGCCACAGCCCTCGCATAAATTCATCTTCCTCTTTTTTTCTCAACCAACAGGAATATGTTCTCAAGTTAGAGGCATCCCTTTCAAGTCGATGCTCAGCACATAACTGCTTAATAAACGGGCACACCCTGCCCTCCATTCCATTTGGCTCTGGCTGGAGAGTCAAAAGAGAGGGGGCCACGGGGAGGGTGCTCAGGCCACATGGTTTTTCAGAGATCAGATGCTATCTGTAGACATTTCTATGGCTGCTAAAGAGAGAACCAAAATAAATGTGCTGGCTGGCTTCCCACTTCCAACCTAAACCCATTTACTTTCTCAACTCAGTGACTTCCGGGTCTGTCTAAAAACAGAGGGGTGACCTCTCCGACGACAGCTCGTTTCTATAGTAATGTGGGGTGCGGGGATTCCTGGGTAGGCATCCCACAATGCCTCCGGGCCGCGGGAGGTTGATAAGGGAGCAGCACCGAGCTTGCCTCCACACCCCCGACAGCTGTCTCCTTTCTAGGATAAGCACAATCAAACGGGGTTGCCAGGAAAGAGAACTGCAGGCCAGATGTATGCCTGGCTGCCTTCGCCACTCCGAGGCAGGGAGTGTGGGGGAGGGGCCGCCAGTGCGGCAGTTCAGACTCCAGATGCTGCCAGGCAGGGTGCCAGGCCGGCCTTTTAGAGGCAATAATCCGAACAGTTTAAAGGAGTAGAGTCATTTTCAAAAAGGAAAAGAACGCTCTTCCTGGTAGGGTAGGAGGAGACAAGGGTATGGATTTGGGGCGTGGGAGGCACTGAGGCAGAAAGGGAGGCACAGTCAGCAGTCAATCTTGGTGTCGCCCCTGGAATCAAGAGAGAAAGGAAAAGTGTGAGATTTGGACATGCAGGCACCTTCCACCCAGGGGAAACTGCTTGTGAGAACCGTGAAGGATTTATGGATTTGTGTCCGGCCAAATTCCGTTTGTGTTCCAGAAAAGTTGTCACCAAACAACCAGCACTGGGCTACCTGAGAGACACATAGCCACGGAAGCCCCCGTTGGAGGGAAACTCACAGAGTAGCTGGGGAGGAAGGAGGAAGATGTGTTAGTCTACAGAATGAACATCCCTTGTTGCCAAGTGCTGGGGGTGTCATGTCACTCTGGACATGCCTCCTGATGTGGCATTGCCTGTCACCTGGGAGGACATCCGTCTCTGGCGGGACCTTGGGGTTCTGATATCAGGAATATCCTGTGTAAGCCCAAGAAGGGCTGAAATGTCCAAGAGTGTAACGAGGTCTCCTGCTTTCTGCCCCTCTCTCCCTTCCCCGGCCTGTGTGTTCTCAGGGCAAGTCATTCATCAAAGACGCCTTGAAATGTAAGGCCCATGCTCTGCGGCACAGGTTCGGCTGCATAAGCCGGAAGTGCCCAGCCATCAGGGAAATGGTGTTCCAGTTGCAGCGGGAATGCTACCTCAAGCACGACCTGTGCGCGGCTGCCCAGGAGAACACGCGGGTGATAGTGGAGATGATCCATTTCAAGGACTTGCTGCTGCATGAGTGAGTACTGCCCCACAGAGGGCCTGGGGTGGAAGGGCCACACCAAGGACGGCAAGGTGTATGGGAGGAGAGCCGCGTTGCTTCTACAGGTTGAATGCCTGTCAAATGGAGGTTTCCATTTACTTCAGAAAGCTACCCTGACTCTCCTAAAAGGCCCCTTTCCTGCTGCTTTCAGGAAAAGAGAGAATTCCCTCATCAGTCTCAAAACCACAAGCAACAGAAATGGAAATCGTTTTACTAAGAATGAAATGTGTCAATTCAGAAATGCTCTTCATCTTCCCCTTAGCCAAGAACCCACTAGCTCTCAGAATATTCTGAGTAGCTGTAGAGGTGTCCTTACCAACAGCAGATTGCTAATAACATTGGTTGAATATTTACCAAGTGCCAGGCACTGGGCTAAGAGCTCCTTGTGAATTTTTCACTTGATCCTCACAACAGCCCTTGTCACCTCCATTTGACAGATGAGAAAACTGAGACTCACTAAGGCGAAGCTCACACAGCTAGTGATAGGCAAAGCCAGGCTTGGGACCTGGCTCCAGTCTGCTGAGCAGTCTGGCTCCAGAACCTATACTCTCAAATGCCGAAAACAGAGCTATAGATGCTTTTCCTGCCTCCCTAAGTTTCCTTTCCCTTAGAAGGTTGAGTTCACCTCCTCTAATACATTAGTACTCTCTCAGAAAAATGCAAAACAAATGCCAAAAACTTTAATCAGCTAAACACTTTTATGCCAAAACAAGGAAGTGTGAACTTACTTATTTCAATACTTGAAATTCAATGATAAAATCAGGATGCATCATTCCTTACAAAATATTTCCGCTATAGGATCCTAAATTTTGCAGCATGGTAAAGCACGTTGGTACACAATTGTTCCTAACATGAGGCAGGGCCAGGAGCCCCTAAAGATAATTTTTTTTTTAATATTGACAATGGCTCTTTCCTCAGAGACACAGGGCAGAAAGAAAGCCACTAGCCAAGCAGTTTCGTACAAGTCATTACCAGTTTGATGGCACTGTTGGTCTCTCCATGGTGACTCATTGAGCCAAATCAGTATAATTTTATGAACTCTTGATCCTCAGTTTGTGCCACAACCTTCTTCCAGTTATGTCCCTACCACACCAACACCACTCAGATGACAAGAGAACAACCACCACCTCCTGTCTCTTTCCACTTGGTTATAAGGTCATAGGCATCTTGCAACACCCTTGGTACAGCGTTAGAATCATACAATTCATGGCGAAACTCTGCAGGAAGCTCTTGCCAAAAGCAAAATAATATTGTATTTTCCTTGAATTAGGCTAATGCCTTACAAAATATTTTTTATCCTTCAAATATTTGTAAGGGAACAGTAGCAACCACAGCATCATCAACAACAATGACAGCTGTCTTTTTTTTTTTTTTTTTAATGTGCTAGGCCCTTGGCCAGGGCCTTTACATGGGTTATCTCATTTATCTTCCCCAAAGATGCTACAAGATAGAAATTACTATGCCCAAGAGGAGGAAAGTGAAGCTAAGACATTAGAGAACTCGCACTGAGGTTTGATTCCTGCTTTTAAGCTTCGGAATTGCTGGTATACATGACTCTAGCCAGTCGTCAGGAATAGACTTCAAACTCGCTCCCAGCCTATAATCTCCCTGCTAGACCTGAAAGGTCTCACAGCTCCCCACATGTGGTGGGCTTCTTGTCCTTTTATCAAATATATCCCCATTACACAAGGAGAACACTCTAAAATTTCCTTCCTTCAGGTGCCTCTGGAAGAGACAAATGCCCCCATGGCTAGGAAATGCCATGAGCTGCACTCGCCTCCAGCCCTGTCCCCCATCAGAGAGAGTTTGCTGGCCTCAGGAATGAGTGGGTGATAGGGCCCATTCCTAGTTTATGAGGCTGTAATGCATGCCTGGAGCACAGGAAGACTATCTTTCTTGGAGAAAAGTATTCTTTGGGAAAACTGAAGGTTGGAAGTCCCACCCCCTCCCCTTAATTAAGTAGAAGGTAAAGCCTTCTTCTAGTGTCTCCTTCTTGGGAATGTGGCCCTCGGGGCCATGGTCTCCTCACACCATTCCGAATGAGCCTATGACCCCCTACCCCAGCCTGCTCTGGAAATGCAGGCAGCCCATATAAGAAGCCTGGTCACATGCTGTTCCTCTTGCTTTCCCCTAAGTCATCTCTAGGCAGGGGTCTCCACTAACTCCAGCTTCCCAAAAGCCCCCATTACCTTTCCTTCTGAAGCCATGATGTGACAGTGCATCGACTTGTACTTCTAGCTGAACTGCCTGCTTTTTAGTTTTGTTTTTTTTTTTTTCAAGCATCTTAACTGATTAAAGTATCTTATCAGTCCCCAAATATCAAGAAGGTCATTTCCGAATGTGTGGTATTGGTCAAAAAAATTTAAAAAGAGAACTGAATTTGCTTTTCACTTTAGAGATGAGGAAATCACAGTCACCCCAGAATCTGCACCACCCCATCCTTCAACCCAACCCCCATCCACACCAGAACACTCACCCCCAATTAATGCTGCTCTTTTTAAGCTCTTCCTCTCTGCTCCCCTCACCCCTTCCTGCCCGCCCCACTTTCTGCATAGCATCTGTCTCCCCCTAGCTGCAGCCGGCCTGGCTTGACCCCCGCTCGCCGTGTTGCTGGGTGCTGGCAGGCTCCAGGCACATCCCCCTCCAAGTATTTTTTAAAATCCTTTAGCCTTGCTGACACCCAGTTGAACGAGCTGGACTTTGTCATTAGACACGGGCTGAGCTTGCAGCCTGAGAAGGCACCATGCCAGCTCGGAACACGGCTTAGATTAACTTGGTTCGGCACACACACCCCTCCCCGCAGTTCACAGCTTCCTCCTGGAGAGAAAGAGGGCCAAGGGCAGGGGAGAGCATGGGCTCGTCCAGCCTTCTCGGATCCAGATCCACCTTGGGCTTCTGGGGGCTCATCTGGCGGACAGAACGCCCTGGCAGAGAAGGTGAAAGAGAGACAGTCTGTATATCCCCAAGACAGCCCTCCCCTTAATCTGGGGCAAGAAGCTTGAAGACAGCATCCAGTTAGTATCTCAGAAAGACAGACACTCACCCCTGCAGTGTGCTCATCTAGCCCTGGTGCCGTGGCAGGCACAGTCAGGTGCTAAAATCCCGTTGCTGCTTTAGCAGACACACTCAGTGAACTTGAGCTCCGGAGGCAGCTTCTAGTTTTCAAAAAATAGAAGGAAACAAGCACTCGTGAAGCATTTCCCTCATATTGCCTCCTGCATGCCCACCTCAGGGCAGTCCAAGGAGACAGCGTTAGGTTGTCTTGCGTTGTCAGGGGCCGGCCTTAGAGGGTTTACAGCCCTTTGCCCAGCGACCATGCACAGACTTGCTGACTCCAAAGTCATCAAACTGGCCCTAAACAGCAGCTTGATCTCTATCAGCCAGAGCATTCCTCCTCTCTGCTCTGCTCTCAGCCAAGCCCTGGGCCCTGAAGCCCAGAAGCTTCCAAAAGCCACCTTCTCCCTGCTCTTCTCAGTTTTTACATCCATGAGATGAGGACAGTTCACTCAATTCCAGCTTGAGGACTAATTAATAAAAATGCAGTAAACTACTTCACGCATCTCAAAATACAGTCTGCTCTTTCCACATAGCAACAGCTGCCAGCTTGCAAAGAAAAGGCTCCATGGGCTGTAACGCAGCCTCGCTGGTGGCCCAGGCTTAGGGAGGACAAATCAGGTTGCTCCTTGTTATGAATGACCTCACATTCCAGGGTGACTTCCCTGCTCAGGGTGATGGCCCAGAGCTGCAGTGCTTACGGTCAGATAAATCAGAACGTTTGCCAGCGAGGACTGCCTAGGAATGCTGGTTAGCCATGTGAAACATTCTATACCCCCCTTGGGGGGGTTTAAAGGCCAGTGAGAGGTTAAAATAAAAGCTCAGTGAGTGACCCATGAGAGCCCATTGCTGGGGACACTCCTTATCAGATGGACTTGTAAATATAAAAAGCAGATGCTCCTGCCTTCTGCACACCTTGTCCACCCCCTGGAGTAAATTCTTCCAGCAGTTTTCCTAAAGAACAGCCCAAGGCAACCGGAATGGCCTGAGCAACTGGCTCTGCCCTCCGGAACTAGGCGAGTTCGTTGCACAGCGAGCTGTCTCTCAATCCAAACACAGGGTCCCCTGACCGCCAGCCTTCAACTCCAATCTAAGGAAGCCCAGACTGAAAGAATAAAGATGCGTAGATGGCCACAGCTACTCCCCAGCCTCTGCTACTGAGAGAGGGAGTCACTGCATGCACGGGCAATGACGTCCCAGGGAGGTGGTCTTCCTCCCTCCCACTTCAGCTCTTCCATACTCCTCCACATGCAGAGGAAATGCATCCAATAACTTCCAAAAACACCCTTCTTCATCTTGAGCCTAAACCCGGGGCAAACACAAACATGGGGAAAATGGTTTCTTGGGAGCTTCTCACAGAGGGCACATGGCCCTAAACCTTCATGGTTTCCTCTTCCCTACCAAAAAGAATCTTCTGTTTGGGAGTCTATGTAAGGCCCTGCACCATTTGCCTAATTATGATTCCACTGGACCGCAGAGCCAACTCCACTCTAGCTGAAACTCACCTAGTTAATGTAGCCTAAAGGCACCCAGAGCTCTCCTGCCATCATTCCCGCAGCCACCCAGATTTCTCGCCTTCCCCAGAGGGTCTTCCTTTTAGGGTCCTAAGCTCTCATCCTAAGAGCCATAAGCTCTTACCCTATGCACCTGTGAGCCTGGGACACAATGGCCACCCAGTAAGTGTTGGTTGAGGCCAGTACTCCATAAACTATGAGAAAAGGCTTGAAGTCATTTGAGAGAGACCTTCCATCGAACCCAAGCCAAGCACCGGCCATGCCTCCTTCCCAGCATTGCCCCTACCCTCTGTGGTCCATTTGGGACTTGCTCCATTCCCAGCCCCTCTCTCTCTCTCTCTCTCTCTCTGCTTTCAATCTTTAGACCCTACGTGGACCTCGTGAACTTGCTGCTGACCTGTGGGGAGGAGGTGAAGGAGGCCATCACCCACAGCGTGCAGGTTCAGTGTGAGCAGAACTGGGGAAGCCTGTGCTCCATCTTGAGCTTCTGCACCTCAGCCATCCAGAGGCCTCCCACGGCGCCCCCTGAGCGCCAGCCCCAGGTGGACAGAGCCAAGCTCTCCAGGGCCCACCACGGGGAAGCAGGACATCACCTCCCAGAAGCCAGCAGTAGGGAGACTGGCCGAGGTGCCAAGGGTGAGCGAGGTAGCAAGAGCCACCCAAACGCCCATGCCCGGGGCAGAGTCGGGGGCCTTGGGGCTCAGGGACCTTCCGGCAGCAGTGAGTGGGAGGATGAACAGTCTGAGTATTCCGATATCCGGAGGTGAAATGAAAGGCCAGGCCGCCAAATCTTTCCTCCACGCCGTCCATTTTCTTATCTATGGACATTCCAAAACATTTACCATTAGAGAGGGGGGATGTCACACACAGGATTCTGTGGGGACTGTGGACTTCATCGAGGTGTGTGTTCGCGGAACGGACAGGTGAGATGGAGACCCCTGGGGCCGTGGGGTCTCGGGGGTGCCTGGTGAACTCTGCACTTACACGTACTCAAGGGAGCGCGCCCGCGTTATCCTTGTACCTTTGTCTTCTTTCCATCTGTGGAGCCAGTGGGTGTCGGCCGCTCTGTTGTGGGGGAGGTGAACCAGGGAGGGGCAGGGTAAGGCAGGGCCCCCGGAGCTGGGCCACACAGTGGGTGCTGGGCCCCGCCCCGAAGCTTCTGGTGCAGCAGCGTCTGGTGCTGTCTCCACGGAAGTCAGGGCGGCTGGATTCCAGGACAGGAGTGAATGTAAAAATAAATATCGCTTAGAATGCAGGAGAAGGGTGGAGAGGAGGCAGGGGCCGAGGGGGTGCTTGGTGCCAAACTGAAATTCAGTTTCTTGTGTGGGACCTTGAGGTTCAGAGCTCTTGGCAGGGGTGGGGGGAGGAGTGTCATTTCTATGTGTAATTTCTGAGCCATTGTTCTGTCTGGGCTGGGGGGGACACTGTCCAAGGGAGTGGCCCCTATAAGTTTATATTTTAACCACTGCTTCAAATCTCGATTTCACTTTTTTATTTATCCAGTTATATCTACATATCTGTCGTCTAAATAAATGGCTTTCAAACAAAGCAACTGGGTCATTAAAACCAGCTCAAAGGGGTTTAAAAAAAATTAAAAAAAAAAAAAACCAGCCCATCCTTTGAGGCTGATTTTGTTGTTGTTGTTGTTAAGTTCTATTGTAAAAGCTATCAAACAGCGACATAGCCATACATCTGACTGCCTGACACGCACTCCTGCCCGCTTGGGGGAAACCTTCCACCCAGAGGAAAATGCACACATGGGGAGTCCATTTGACAAATTTCCCTTAGGGTTTTGTTATCTCACCTTGACCCTCAGCCAAGACTGGTAAAGCTGTGTCCTGGCGATTCCAGGAGGCCCAGCTGGAAACCTGGCTTCTCCATGTGAGAGGATGGGAAAGGAAAGAAGAGAATGAAGACTACTTAGTAATTCCCATCAGGAAATGCTGACCTTTTACATAAAATCGAGGAGACTGCTGAAAATCTCTAAGGAACAGGATTTTCCAGATCCTAATGGGAAATTTAGCAACAAGGAGAGGAGTCCAAGGGGACAAATAAAGGCAGAGAGAAGAGACAGAAATAAAATTACGAGGAAAGGAGAGTGAGGATTTTCATTTAAAGTCTCCGCAGTGGGTTTCTTGGGTTATTTAAAACATCACCTAAATAGGCCTTTTCTTCCTAATAGGCCATCAAATTAAAGCCTATCCTTTCTCAAGCAGGAGCTGGTATTGTAGGGAGTGGCCTGGCATTCTGGGCTGGGCTCTTCTGGAGCAGGGGTCGGCAAACATTGTCTGCAAAGGGCCAGCTAGTGAATCCAGTACTTTCAGTTTGGTGAGCCATGAGGTCTCTGTCGAAACTACTCCACTCTGCCGTCCTAGCACAAAAGCAGCCACAGACAACACACAAACCAGAGGGCTTGGCTCCTTTCCAGGAAGATTTATTTAACGGGCCCCCAGCTGAATTTCACTCACAGGACACAGTTTACTGATCTCTGTTCTAGTGAGTGGGCCAAAAAGCATATGCATCCTTATCTGTCAACTCATCAGCTCTTCCTCAAGGCAACCTGAAGCCAGACACCAAGAAACTAAGTGTATCTGCTCTAAAATGACTTGTTCCTGGAGAATGCCTTCAACCAAAACACAGCTAGTATTTCTATGACCCAAATCCAATCCCAGTCTTTCATGATCCATGCCGGGGTGGGGGAGAATCATTGGTTGGGGGAGGGGAGGAAACCCCACCTCCAACCCCCGCCACCGGTCCCCCCAGCACCCAGCAAGATCTGGGCCTGCGGAGAACAGAAGAGCTGGTGCACTTAATCCAGCTCTGCCCTTGGGGGGAGGAGGACCTGTGTGTCAGGCTCTGCCATGGGAACGCGTGTAAACCGTGGCCGTCTCCTGCAGTGAGCCACCGCGGCAGGCACGTTGACTGTTTTACTGACATCACTCAAAAGCCAAAGCAATAACATTCTCCCGCCTTGCTGAGTCAGCTGTTCATTTGTCCGCCAGCTCCTGGACTGGATGTGTGAAAGGCATCACTTTTCCATTTTCCTCCGTGTAAATGTTTTATGTGTTCGCCTACTGATGTCCCATTTGTTGCTTCTATTGTAAATATTTGTCATTTGTATTTATTATCTCTGTGTTTTCCCCCAAGGCATAAGATTGCTCACTATGTTCATTTGAACCCATTGACTGATCTCTGTTGTATATTTTTCACGCCACTGGTTTGTCTTCTTCTCAGAAGTCAGGTAGATGGCATTTCAATCCTGTCCCTCATGTTATTGGAAGCATACAATAGTATTTATTGCTCAGGGTCTTCTGCTCAAAACCGAGGAAGGTCCAAATGTCTGTAAGCATTGATTGAGACATTTGCACAGTCTAAAATGTAAGCAAAGTAGTCATTAAAAATACACCCTCTCCTTGGGCTTTATACTGCATACAAATTTACTCATGAGCCTTCCTTTGAGGAAGGATGTGGATCTCCAAATAAAGATTTAGTGTTTATTTTGAGCTCTGCATCTTAACAAGATGATCTGAACACCTCTCCTTTGTATCAATAAATAGCCCTGTTATTCTGAAATGAGAGGACCAAGTATAGTAAAATGCTGACATCTAAAACTAAATAAATAGAAAACACCAGGCCAGAACTATAGTCAGACACACACACAAAGGGAGAAATTTAAACTTGAACCAAGTAAAAGGCTTCACGGAAATAGCATGGAAAAACAATGCTTCCAGTGGCCACTTCCTAAGGAGGAGCAACCCCGTCTGATCTCAGAACTGGCACCACGTGAGCTTGCTAAGTCATAATATCTGTTTCTGTTACGGATTTAGGCAACAGGACCTGTACATTGTCACATTGCATTATTTTTCTTCAAGCATTAATAAAAGTTTTAAATAAATGGCTTCCACGTGAGTAGCGTCATTGTCTGAGAGGGTCACTGATGTCCAACGCTCAGGGGCACAGCTTTGAACAAGTGGACTTGTATGTCAAGAGAATTCTATGCTTCTGCGGATGTTCAGCCTACAGGGAGAGAAGTCAGATGAAGAGGTCCACCCTAGGCTTCTCCTCCATCAGAGGGACTCTGTCCAAGCCCCTGCCTGAGTCACCCAGACAAGGAGGAGAATAAATTTCATGCAGTCGGCCTGGAAGTACCAGCCCCACACCCCATTAGGGAGGTCCTCAAGGCTCACTCTGGTCTCACCTTTGAGTCTCCCCTGTGGCCTGGCCTCCCCTTCTCTCAGACTGAGCCTGCAGCAGGCACCACCAGTTTAACAGCTGAGTGGCCTGGCACACACAGGGGAGCCCACTGCCTCCTCCCCAGCTCTTGCTCACAACAGCAGAACAGAGCTAGAGCCCCTGGTTTACTCAATTTGTGCCACTGTTGGTGTACCTACTACATGCCAGGCACCACAGTAGGCATTTTGCATGCGTTATGTCATCCTCATTACGTCCCACAAATAATAGGCATCATCCTCATTCTACAGGTGAAGAAACTGTGGTACAGCCTTGTCCCAAACTGTGTGGCTAGTGAGTGGGGTGGGGTCTGAACTCAAACTCAGATCAGGACTCCTGTGCCCACACACCTTCCCCGACTTGAGGCCTAGAATCTCCACTTTAAGTTTATTTTTAAGTTAAACCCATCAGTGTTATTCCTATTTTACACGAGGCTTGGGGAAAGAATAATTATACTCTTATATTTATAGTTCCAGGCCTCCAAGGAGTTCTGCTTCAAAACGGAAAGAAAAGTTAATGCTCTCACCTTTGCTCTCAGCAAAGACTCAAATTTTGGTTCTGATAAGGAAAGCAGGAGAATCATGGAACCTCCTCATTTTTCTTTGCATGTGGATATTTTTTATAAGGTTCTTATCATGCACCACTGGCAAAGCATTTAGGGAGCATCTGGCTTTCCTGAAACATGCAGCTGGTGCTTTCCTCACTAAACTCACCCCATCACCTTTCTGAGAAGCCAGGCTCCTCCAAACTCTTCACCAACATCATCAGCCTCATCAGGACAGTTGCAGGTTCCTGGGGACCCCTCATGTGCTCTGTGCTTTGCCTGGTGCTTTAGGGATATTATTTCTGAAACCCATTTTAAAGATAAAGAAACTGAGGCTTCATGGCATTTAATATGCCTGGAGCCAGTCACAAACTAGTGAGCTCTAGAGTCAGCATGCAAATGCACCCCTCCGCCTTGTCTTCTTGCACCCCAAGTGTGAACACATGGATTAAATGCACCCAAACGAGTCCAGAAATGCAGCTGCCTCCCTCTAAACCCCAGGGTTGTTCCAATCCAACTGTTCTGGAACTATTAGGCTGTGGGAGGAAGAAGTCAGAGAGCTTCCAAATATGCTGGGATTTAAACAGAGTTTCCAAAGGAAGCTGGATCTATGCACCCCAAAATCTGGACACAGAAAACCAAACTGGTTCTAAAGTCAACAAAAAAGAAAGCCCCCTGCTGAGAGGGGACAGCCCCTGGCCAGAGAACAGTTTTTATGTGAATTATTTTTTGTGGGTGGAGAAGAGAAGAAAAGAGCAATAGAAGCCTTGGGCAAGGAGTCCCGTGTTGCTGCTTGCATAAGCAGTTCAGTTTTTATCACTCCCCAAAAAGAACAACAAAAAATGTCACTTTCCAAAGAGTACAGAAAAAAAAGAGTCACAAAGCCAACCGAGGCTTATGCATGAAATGGACTCCACACCAAGATGAACCCAGATCTCATGGCACCTTAGAATCTGTAACCACCTTGCCACCATTGAACATCACGCCTGCCTGGGTGAGCTAAAACTTGAGAGAAACAAGGAAAGCTCTTACATGGAATTCTCAGAGGCAGAGTATTGTTCACAAGGTAAGGAGGAGAATCAGCTGGTTCCATTTCCCATTCGATAATTTCCAGGAATTTTTATAGTTCTTAAAATTCAGGGGGAATGTGCATGTAAAAAAGCAGTGGCAGGCTACAGAGGACAGGGACCACCTGCTTGTCCCCCGAGATATGAATAACATTCTGCAAAGGGCTGAGGGCTCCAGAGAGGGCTTTGTTCAGAAAGAATGATCAGTCCCTAGAATTCTGTCCCAGAGGTTTATTGCTATGTTTAACAAAACTACCCCTGAAGCTTAGTAGGTATAAAACAACTATTTTATTTTGCTCATAATTTTATAGGTAAGAAATTTGGAAAGGGTGGTTAGACTCTTCACATGGTGGTGGCTGGGGCAACCGGGGCTGGAGGATCCACTTCCAGGATGACCTTCTCCGGATGGTGCCTCGGTGCTCCAGGCCTCCTCTCTTCTCCCCTCCCACTTCTCCTGCAGTCCCCATTGTGGCATCTCGTCCCCCAAGGCCTGTCAGAGCATGACCATCCAGGGGTAGTCTCACTTCTTCCATAGTGACTGGCTGTCCCCAAGACAGGCTGGAGGATCTTACACCATACTCTTCAAATCTAAGCTGTTTTCACCCTTGGTACTATAGGAGCCACAGGTTCTAAACTCCATGAGGACAGAGGCTGTGTCATTTTGTGTACACTGTTGCCTGTATCCCCAGCAGCCCTGCCATTGCTCGGTGTGAGTGAATAAATGAATGGAAGAAACCTCTTGTCTAAAAGGGTGCCAAAATGTCAAATCAGATACGTTTCAATTTACTTTAACTTCTAAAGCAAACATATCCTTGCATCCTTGTACAAGGGATCAACATGTCATAGAATCAGTGAGAGGGTGTCAAAGTTGAAAATCGCTGGGAAACCTGTAATTTTGGAGTCAGGAGACATAAACAGGGGTGCCAATCCAGCCACCTACTCATCTTGCACCAGGTAAATCTCTTTGGGGATAAGAAAGAAATATAAATAATGACTGAAAAAATCAGGACTGGCCCTGAGACCTTGGCGAATCAGTTCGATTTTCTAAGTCTGTTTCCTTAGCTACAAAATAAGGAAACTAACAGCTACCCTGCTTTCCTCAGGGGAGTGGGGGGCAGCTGAAGATAAAATGACTTAAGCTATATAAAAAGTCACAAAGCCTAGGAAATGCTTTGAAGACTATGACATGCCACGTAAAGGGTGGTGACTACTTCTCGCGGCCGTTTCAGAAGACAGTGGCCTAAAGCCAAGATCACGGACGGGATGAGCTGCCTCATGCTTTTTCCTCTGTCCTGTCCCTTCTGGGGCAGGCTCAGGTCTCTAAGGGACCTGACAGAGGGGCCAGCCCCACAGGGTGGGACTTTGCCTGAAGTGGGCATGAGGGGTTGGAGGCTAACTAAGTGGGAGCCCTGAGCGAGTCCCAGCCCCTGCCCCAGCGAGGTGAGTGGACACTGAGCAGCCCCTGGACAGCCCCACGGTGCTCTCACCGGGCTGAGTTCCACCAGGAGCGCCATGTGGCAAGCTCCACAGGGTGGCACCAAGGCCCATGCGCGGGAGCAGAGGGCCCTTCCTGCCAGGGCTCCCTCTGAAAACCAAGGCAAAGGACTCACAGAAAAGCTAATTAATAAACCTCTTTACTGAGAAAGGAAAGCAGAGCCTGACAAAGACGAGGGAGGAAAGAGATTTGGGGCCAGAGCCCACTCTGCTCTGTGCCAAGGTTCCTAAGAGTTTGACATTTGGAAAAGATCTGGCCTGCAGGAGCCAAGGATTCGGGACAGGGCTCCTTCTGGCTCCCGGGAGTGTCAAGAAGAGAAGGAGGAGGAGGAGGAAAATGACTCAGCTGAAATGAAGAGAAATGTATTTTTAAAAAGTGAAACGATGAAAGGCACAAAGGAACGAAATGGAGCCCCAGGACAGGGTCCAAGTGCCTTCTCAGAGTAAGTGGGGCAAATTTTCAAAAAGCTAGAGAGCTCGCCTGGGTTTCTTAGCCAAGAATAACACCATGAAAATGAAGACAGTCCTCTGGGCTCGCCAGCCCCACCATTCTCAGACCCTCCCCTCCCAGGTCTCTGTTGGGGCCCGTGCCCACCTCTGCAGGAGAAACACTGACAGCCACCTGGCAGCAGAGACACTTCTCCTCGTTTCCAACTTGAAAAGTGCAGGCGAGGTCTGCAGCAAATGAGTTAGGGAGAAAGGCAAGCCCTGGGCTCACGTTCACCTAGTAAGGCAAGGACAGAAAGGGCGGTCCCATTGCTCCATCGAGTGCATGGGAACTGTCAGGGGGGCAGTGAGGAGAGGGAGATGGAAGGAGTCTCCCTCCCCAGAAGCTGCCAGAGCCCCATCCCTTTCAACAGCCAAGGTCAGGTGACCCTGATTGCAAAAGTGTCATTTTGAAATATTCAATGGAGAGCAAGCACAATAATGAGATATGAGAAGAAAGAGAAGCCACCGCCTCCACTGCTCAGACCTCCCTTCTCCAGGGTCATTCAGCAAACATCGTCTTCGTACCTTCGTGCAGGGCTCCTACCTCTTCCTTAGCATGCCACGCCATGGAAACTCATATTACCAGGAAGCCAGCATGGCTGGGAGCACAATGACCAAAGCGACGGAGGACCCCCAGGAAGGAGATCAAACTCCCCTGCCCCAAGTGTCTCGAAGCAGGGCCAGGGTAGGAGGCTCCTCACAGCCCTCAGGAGAAAGCAGTCTAACTGTATTCCCCACATTCCAACAGAAAATAGCAAACCGGCAGAGAGCTCTGGCCCTCCAGCCCCTGGGTCATCCCAGTGCCTCCAAGAAAGGAAGCCATTCCTGCGACCCCTCCAGATGGTCACCAGCACCTGGTGGGGAGGTCCCCAGCCTCCTAATGGCTGCAGCTGTGCAGAAGGAATGGGGCCGGCTGCCCTCTGAGGCCCCCACTGCCAACCTTGAATGTCCTGAGATTCCTTTTCCAACCACCACTTGTCTATGCAAACATGTTAGGTCAAGAGGGAAGCCAGCTCCATACTTATATTTCCAAGCCTGGAGCCCCAAAAGCTGTGCCCGTTAGGGTCCTCTAGGAAGCAGCGACAGAATCAAACGCAGGGGAAACACTGCGAAGGATCATGTGAAGAACAGGTGTGGGTAGGCAGAGCCTCGGCCCGTGGTGCATTCTGACACTTTTGGAGGGACAGAGGGGCAGAAGGAGGGCCGGGTGGGACTGCAGTTCAGCCCCAAAAGTCCCTGCCAGGATGATGGGGATCCCCAGAGTGAAGCATGAGGCCTGTACTGGACAGACAGAGGCCCTGCTCCAGCACCCCTGCGTGCTCAGTCACTGCTGGGAGCAGCCTGGGAAGAGTGTGGCTCAGCAGGGACACCGTCAGGGGCCCTAACAGTGGGGCAGCTGGAAGCTGTGAGCAAACCTCATTCTTCACAGCAGGGAGATCTGAGCAGCACGCTCCTTGGCTACCTGAGGTCAACGCTTTTTTGAAAAAAAAGAAAGAAAAAACCTTGAAACAGAACACTGTGCTTAGTTCCTGAGACAGGTTCTACACATGGCAAGAGGCTTCACAGGGTTGTTGTAAGAAACAAAAAAGAGAAGGAACGGAACATTCATTTGCACACTGTAGGGTCCATACCTGGGGGTGACAAAATGGTGACTCATAGGCTAAATAGTGCCTGTAAGTGTGTTTTGTTTGACTTACATGTTGATTTTTTAAACACCAAGTTCGTTGCAAGCATGTGCAAGCCACAAAAATCCAAATTTCCAGCATCTTTTCAAGAAGGAAAACATCTACCAATACTGAGCCCACATTCCAGTTCGACACAGTCCCCAGCACTCCCTATTGTCCCCTACCCTGTCCACTTCACTCAAGGGCTTCACCAGCCTGGCCCTTGTAGGCCTCCTGCCCAAATTCACAGGTGTATCTAAGCTATTCATGGTCATCCCATTTCTTAGGGGGATATAAAGAAGAACATTCAGGAAACCAAACAAGAGTTCCTGAAAATTAGAATAAAAGAGAAAAAATAAAAAATACAATAAAACAGTTGGAAGATACATTTGAGAAAATCTTTCAGAAAGAAATAGACCATGGAAGGAAAAAGATAAGAAAGCTAGAAGATCAGTCTAGGAGATTTAACACCCAAGTAGTAAGAGCGTTAGAATGAAGGAACAGAGAAAATGGTAGAGAGAAAATTATCTAAGAAGTAGTACAGAACTGAATGATAAGAGATTCCAGATATAAAAGGCCTGCAGAGAACCCAAGGCAGTCAATGAAAAGTTTCCCAACAAGACACAATCTTGTGAAATTTTGAAACTCCTACTGATAAAAAAATCCCAAAAGGTTCCCAGAGCAGGGAAAAAGTCACATAATAAGGATCAAGAATCAATATGGCATCAGACTTCTCAACAGCAACTTTGGAAGCCAAAAGGCAGAGGCTCGATGATTCAGCCTGCCGAGGGAAAATAATTCTAAACCTAATCAGATCATCAATCAAGTGGGCTACTATCAAGAGGTATTTCAGGCATGGAAGGTCTCAAAACATTTCCTTCTCAAGTATCCTTTTGCATGGAGCTCCTGGGACCGTGCTCCACCAAAAATGGAGTACACTGGCTAAGACATGATCTGATTTGCGAAGCAGAGATCCAGCCCAGGAAAAAGGGCAGGGTCCCAGAACGTGCAGATGTGCAGTGGTGGAGAGAGCAGCCAGCCCCATTGGGAGGCGGGGACAGGAGGGGCTGCAGGTGATCATTGCATGGCTCTCTCAGACAGCTTGGGGACAAGTCAGTTATGATTAAATTAGGCATAGATAACTAAGGAAGCCAAAAATGAGCAAAAGACTTGAACAGGCATTTCACAAATGAAGATGTTCAAACAGCCCATAAGCACATGAAGGGGGCCTCAATATCATTAGTCATCAGGAAAATGGAAATTAAGACCACAATGACAATCACTATCCACCCAGCAGAGTAGATAAAATTAAGAATAACAGACAAGCCCAAGTGTTACAAGTCAGCAAAGCTACTGGAACTCTCATTTGCTACCGGCAGGAGCATGAATGGTACAACAACTTTGGAAAACTCTTTGGCAGTTCTTTTTATTTTATTTTGGCTTTTTTTGGTTGTTTTTTTTTTTTTTTTTTTTTTTTTGAGACAGAGTCTTGCTCTGTTGCCCAGGCTGGAGTGTAGTGCAATCTTGACTTGCTGCAACCTCCACCTCCCAGGTTCAAGCAATTTTCCTGCCTCGGCCTCCTGAGCAGCTGGGATTACAGGTGTGTGCCACCATGCCTGGCTAGTTTTTAGTAGAGACAGGGTTTCACCATGTTGGCCAGGCTGGTCTTGAACTCCTGACCTCAAGTGATCCACCCACCTCGGCCTCCCAAAGTGCTGAGGCACCGCACTCAGCTGGCAGTTTCTTATAATGTTAAACATACACCCATCAATGGCCCAGCAATCCCAGTCTCAGGAATATCCAGAAAAGTGAGTGCCTATGTCCACAAAGATACTGGTACAAGAGTATTATAGCCAAAAACTGGACCAGCCAAATGCCCATCAAATAAGAGATGGATAAACAGAGTGTGGTGTTTCCATCCAAAGAATATTACTCAGCAATTAAAAGGAATGAATGGCTGATTCACACCACAACTTGCGGATCTCAAGACATTATGAAGCCAGGCAGAAAAGGACACATGTAGTAGGAGTCTATTCATATGAGATTCAAAAACAGGAAAACTAATCTATGGGAATAGAAGTCAAAACAGTGATTATATCTGGAGAGAAAAGCCTAGGCAGGTAATAATTGGACGGAGACACAAGGGAACCCTCAGGGATGACAGGAATGTTCTATATCTTAGCCTTGGGGGAGGTGTCACAGGAGATCATGTGTAAAAGTCATTAAGCTGTGCACTGAAGATTTGTACATTTTACTACATGTAATTTGTTCCTCCACAAAGTACTGAAAGAAAAGAGAACTAGACACATCCCAAAAGATACATTATTAATTCCATGCAAAGTAAAGAGTTATTTTCAAAAAGAAAATGTCATCTTAAAACGCTCCCTGTATAGGGACTGAGCTCAGATGTGAACAATATTCACACGGGTGTAATAAGGGACAATTGCACGATATGTGGATTCAGCCAGACATCTGCGCTGGGAGGAGGAGCAGAAGGACAGTGTTTGGAGGCAGTAGCAGAGGATTGGGGGTGAACAGAGAGCTGAATCCCAGTATTTTGTAGGAAGATATCAATAGATAACATCTAAAATAAAATAAACACATAAACAAGACATAGCAGCAGAGCTCTGTTGTTCAGACATCTGGAGGGAAATATTAGAAGAGACAGCTCAAGAGCAGCAAGTGATTGCCTCTGGGAGAAGACTCAGCAGTGGGAAACTGTAGCGCAAGATACAGCTACATGTAACTTGGTTCTGCTCCAATCAGTTTTAGCAAAAAGAAACTGGAACTCAAAACAAAAGCCCTTAATTAAAACAGAAATGTGGCCGGGCATGGTAGCTCACGCCTGTAATCCCAGCACTTTGGGAAGCTAAAGCAGGTGGATCACCTGAGGTCAGGAGTTCGAGACCAGCCTGGCCAACTTGGTGAAACCCCGTCTGTACTAAAAATACAAAAATTAGTTGGGTATGGTGGCAGGTGCCTGTAATCCCAGCTACTTGGGAGGCTGAGGCAGGAGAATCGCATGAACCTGGAGGCAGAGGTTGCAGTGAGCCGAAATCATGCCATTGCATTCCAGCCTGGGTGACAGAGTAAGACTCCATCTCAAAAAAAAAAAAAAAAAAAACAGAAATGTATTTCTATCTCAGACAAAAGGCTGGAGCTTGGCATCTCAGGGCTGCTCCAAAAAGTTCTAGAAGACTGGAGCTCCTTTTTCTCACTGCTACACCATGCATGGCCTCCATTTCCAAGATGACCTTCTAGATCAATATGGCTGCTCCAGCTCCAGCCATCAAATCCACCTTCCAGTCAGCAGGATGGAAGATGGAAGGGACAAAGATGAAAAAGAGTACACACCATCTGTCTTTTTAGACCGTTTCCCCCGAAGCTACTACATAACACTTCTGGCCAGAACCAAGTCTCCACTGGCCAGAACCTAGTCCCATGGTGACTCCTAGGTGCAAAGGAGGCTGGAAAATACCGTCTATATTCTGGAGCGCCATAGCCAGCTATGGAAGTAGGGAGTCTCTGCCATTAAGACTTGTAAAAGTTGTCAACTATCGGTATTACTTTGATAAAATGTAAAATGTAAACAAAAATAAACAGCATGAGCTGCCAATAGACAAAGTGAAGAGTACTTGGGCAGGGTGCATTGGTCCTAAAGTGCAACCCTGGGCAGATAGTAGGGATGCCTGATGAGATGAGGACCACCAGCCAGGCCCCCCAGCCCAGCCCAGCCCAGGAACCAAAAGAGGAGCTCCAGGAGGAAGACTGAGAAGCTGGCCTGGCAGAACGAAGGTATTACGTGCACGCTGTCACTATGGGGCCAAAGAACTCCATGTCAACAGCCTTGCTGATCGCCTCAAATACTGAACTCTTTCTGGCCTTCCACATTTACACCAGTGTTTGAAAAAAATATTGTCTCACGATGCCCGCCAGTAAGGTGGAAATGGCTATTCCAACTTTACAGATCAGGAAACAGACTCTCAGAGGTAAAGCAACTTCCCTCAGGTTGTAACTGGAGGGCCCTACTCTTAACCTCAGGAATCCAAAGACCTAGTCCAGGTTTCTCTCCTCCGAGGGGTCTGGGCAGCCACCCTCAGCTTTTGGGTTCTCTGCAGGGCCAAATCGGGCCTGTCAATAAGTCACAAGAAGCAATGATTCATTTGAAGACAAGATACACAACAGAGAGGCCCGGTGGGATGAGCAGTCCTGTTTCCTAGGAAGTCGGCCTTCTGCAGGGCTGAAAGAGTACACAGTTAGCAGGGAGGATCCCCTTCTGCAAACACCAGCACAGCAGTTTCCAGACAAAGAGAAAGTGCTGCTGCTGCTAGCCGGGAGCTGCAGTTATTTCAATCTTCAAAGGGCTTTTGTCAAGACGAGGCCACGAGCTGGAGCATATAGAATTCCAAGCTTTTCCCTTCCGATTCCTCCAAAACCAGAAGGGAAAGTTGTGCTTCACTACTCGAACAATATTTGCCCCCTGAGTACCATCTGAGAACCCCAGAATGCTTCACTAACATTTCTGAATAAAACTGCAGAACCTCCACGTGACCTTGGGACGATCATTGCCTCTCGCCGCACCCCACGTGTCATGGAAGGTGCTGGAGAGACACTGGTTCTTGGAGAGAAGGAGGCAAATTGGCAGAGGGCTGAAGGAGTTTACTGTCCCCAGAACCAGGCCTAGCCACGCCTGTCTGGATGCAATGAATGCATGAGGACCGGCCAAAGCCCGGAGCTCAGATGGTCCAACCAAGAGGGGCAGGCAGATTAGGGAGAGCCAGGCAGACAGAAATAGGCGAAGAGCAGAGCAGAAATGTGCAGAGCCTGGCAACAGGGACCTAGCTGGAGGTTCCTGGACAGGGCTCAGCACCTGCAAAGACTCGGATGGAGGCAGGAACCCCCGCCCCCAGATGGAATCAGGTTTCAAGTGAAGAATCCGGGTAAAGCTGAGTCAAGGCGGGGTCACTGAGAAACAAGACAGGAGAGGGGCCTGCTGGGGCTGTAGGTCACAGTGAGGTGACGACGTCATGTTGACTCAGCCAGAGAGACATTGGAGGAACTGTTCACACTCCCCGGCTGGTCACAGAACTGATGCCAGAGTCCGCAGTTGAGGCAGCTTCAAATGTTAGGGGTCAATGGAGACTGAATGGGCACCACGGAGGCAATTTGCTCCGCAGCGACTGCTGTGCCCCTCCCCCTGTTTTCTTACTGAGGGAAGTCTTTCTCCAAGTCATCAGAGCCAAGCAGGTGACCTTCAGTGCAGGCCTGCCACCCTCCGACAGCCCCCAGAACGAATCCCCGCTCCTCCTTGACCCCTCCCCAGACTCCTCCAGCTTGAATGAACCTTCCCAATGTGTGAGTTTCATCTCTGACCCAATTTAAATCTTCTATTTTAAAAAAAGTTTTTTTTTAAGATGTTCCCCAGATGTTTAATTGTATGTTGCCCCGGCTGGTCTCAAGCTCCTGGGCTCAATCGATCCTCCTACTTCGGCCTCCAAACTGCTGTGATTACAGGGGGTGAGCCACTTATAATAATAGAAGGCCCGGCCTTCTCTTAGTGTGTTTAAATGACTTACTCTCACTCCACCCCAGCCTCCAGCACACTGTCACACAACCAGAAGAGTTTAGTAAATATCTTTGTTGTTGCTTTTTTTTCTACTTGACTTGAAAATATCTAGTTAAGGACATAAAAGAGCAATACCATCAAATGACAATATACAAATAAGCACAAAAGGATACCACACAAATAACAGTTATCAATCCTGAGGGAGCGTTGAAAAGAAGTGAATCTGTAAGACAGGGTACTGATCTAGGAAGGCTGCATGGAGGAGGTGAGTTCTGAACCAGCTACTGGGAAAAAATAGAGTTTGGGTTAATAGATTAGACGTATTTTGGTTGTAAGCAACAGCTATCTAATTCAAAGTAGTTTAAGACAAAGAAAAAAGAAAAAGGATGGAAGGAGGAAAACAAGAGGGAAGGAGGAATACATAAAGGAAAAAATAGAGGACACTAAAGTGCCCCAGGTAATGGGAAACAGGCATGGCCGGTTCCAGGTGCTCAAATGATACCATCAGGAATCCACTTCTCTCCATTCAGCTTTCTTCTGTGATAGCTTCATTCCCAGGCAGACTTCCTGCAAGGTCCCGGAGTTAAATCCACAGTTTTGCAACCCCAGCAGGAAGAGGGATCTTCTCTTTTTCAGTAGTTGAGGGGCACATTTAAAACACACACACACACACACACACACACACACACACACACACACTTTTGTTGTAAAGAGATACTAGCGCGATGATTTGTTCCCGCAGTTTAACTCGGCCTGTCCTGAGTAATATATGCTTCACTGGTCTAGCTTGGGACACACACTCATCCCGGCGGCCAGAGGGGCACAGTGCTCTGATTGGCCAGGCTGAGTCAGTCCAGCCTCCAGCCATGGATCTGAGGGCCAGCCCCACCCTAATCACAGGGTTTGAGATTTCCTTCAAAAGAAAATCAAGATGAGGTTGCCAAAAGAGAAAGGGGAATTGGTCACTGGACAGCAAAACTCAGCAGGGCTCAGCAAGCACTTGGCAGAAGGTGGAGAGAGGGTGGGCATCCTTCACCTCAACAGTTTCTGGATCTGGGGCCCACCACTCTGTCTAATCCCCCCTCCCCCCACCACAAGGCACATGTACAAAGATGCCAAGCTCCCTGCCTCCCCACGGGTTCCTCAGGAGAGCTTGGGGCTCCCAGCGCAGGCACAGGTTCTAGCCTTCCAGGTCCACCACCTGCTGTAGCCAAGACTCCCCGCTGAGACAATCTCCCAGCCCTGCAGGGAGACCTGAAGGTGACCGAGGGCGACCTGGAAGCCAAGCATCCACACCTGCAGCCTCTGAGGGCCACCAAATCCCACCCAGACCCTCCCAGCAGCCAGTGCACGGATGCTCACACATCATTCCCGCAAAGCCCATTCCTCCGGGAACTGAGCGAAGCCATCCACACTTCTAGCCCTGCCATTCCCCTACATATTTTTAACCTCCTGGGCTCAAGAGTTCAATCCTGCTTCTCTGCCTCTCCCACAGCCCCTGAATCCAGCCAGAGTCCGCACGTCACACTTCCTGCAGCAGGCTCGAGGGTCAGCAGTTCATCCGATTGAGCCATAGCTTGGGGGGGGGCGGGGGTCCTAATAAGCATGACATCCTCCCCCAAAGCTCCAGCAGCTGTGTTTCCCCCTTGCTCGGAAGGAAAGAGACCAAGCAGAGCAGCAGAAAGAATTTCGTGCTGCAGAAATGCTCAGGGTAGGACTCACGGTCAAAAGGTCAGACTCTCAGGATTTCAGGCAGGTCATTTTTTTTTTTTTTTTTTGGTTTC
Organism: Theropithecus gelada; assembly: GCF_003255815.1. Taxonomy (NCBI): domain Eukaryota; kingdom Metazoa; phylum Chordata; class Mammalia; order Primates; family Cercopithecidae; genus Theropithecus; species Theropithecus gelada. Next base: position 169,483,759 of record NC_037673.1, on the reverse strand, counting down.
TGCCTTGGTTTTCCTGTTGGCAAAATGGGGGCGAAAGGGGCAATTTTAGGAAAGCAAACAAGCCTGTGATAGGGTACCAGCCTCTCCATTCCAGCTCCACTGGGTCCAACAGCAGTCCAGAATCAAGCCAATCCTGCTACAGAGAACTTTCCAGACTCCCAGACTCACTTTAGGAAAGAGAACTGAGAGCTGAGCATGGTGGCTCTCACCTATAATCCTAGCACTTTGGGAGGCTGAGGTAGGAGGACCATTTGAGGCCAGGAGCTCAAGACTTGTCTGGGCAGCATAGTGAGACCCTGACACTGAAAGAAAGAAAGGAAGAGAGGAGGAAAGGAAGAAAGGAGGGAAGGAAGGAAGGAAGGAAGGAAGGAAGGAAGGAAGGAAGGAAGGAAGGAAGGAAGGAAGAGGAAGGAAGAAAAAAAAAAAGAAAGAAAGGAAGGAAGGAAGGAAGGAAGGAAGGAAGGAAAGAAAGAAAGAGGGAGGGAGAAAGAAAGAAAGAAAAGAGAACTGAGGGACTGAGGGTCTAGCTAAGCGTGCGTGGTTAGTTCTTTGTTGACACCAGCCTCTGGGTAGAGTAGAAAGCCAGAGGGTTGAGCTATCAGCTGATGGCCTAATGGCTGCTAAGCATCTTTTGAAGGTGACCAGAAGCTGGCCAAGAAACAGAAGCAGAACAGTTCACGGTGTCCCCAAAACACGGGCCTGGCCTCCTACACTGCGCCTGAGAGCACCGTAGGAAGGGGCGCTGCTGGGAACTCACAGCCTGCCACACTGAGTTCCGTGCCCATTTATAAAGGCAACGAAGGCCACAGAGACAGAGAGTCTGCAGTCTGGTGAGGGGCTTGAAGAGAATTAAACATGCAACGAGGTCAGAAGAGACAACAGAGAGATACATCCCAGCTGTTAGTCTAGAACTCAAAAGTTATTTATTTAAAAAAAAATACACAGTAGAAAATTTTAAAATGTAGCCTGCGCACCTTCTATGCTCTAGGCTGGGATGAATACAACTGAATATAAGGTTCCAAACCTTCTGGGAAGCAATGCTGACCATAAGGCCTACGTGTGGAAGGGGCTTCAAAAAGCCGGATCCAGCGAAATCATTTAAACAGAAATAGAGTGAGTTCTGGCCATTGTATTAGATGACTTCAGTTACTAGTAGCAGCCACCGAATTCACACTGGCTTAAGCCAACAAGGAGGATTTACTGGTTCATTTGACTAAAAAGGTCAGGGTCCAAGCTTCAGGCATAGCTAGATCCAGGCTCAGACAGGGCCATGAGGCCTCCACCCTCTCTTCTCAGTGTCTCATCTCTGCCTCCCTCTGTAGGAGGATGCCACATGGCATTGCCAAGGCTGCAGGCTCCCAGCCTCCTTCCCACGGGCAATCCCAGGGAAAAAGGAGTTTCTCCTCCCAAGGGTCCTCATTGGTCCTGTTTGTGTCACTGTCACTGTGGTCAGGGACAGGGAATACACTGATTGGGCAGACCTGGGCCACATAAGGAGGCCTGATACAAGGGTCTTGAATTTGGGAGGCCTGGGCTGGAAACAGAAAAGGGAGTCATGCCGAATGAGGTGGGTCACACCTGTAATTCCAGCACTTTGGGACGCCAAGGCGGGAAGATCACTTGAGGCCAGGAATTCAAGACAAGCCTGGGCAACATAGCACAGAGACCCTGTCTCTACCAAAAAAATTTTAATTAGCTGGCATGGTGGCACGCGCCTGTAGTCTTGGCTACTCTGGAGGCTGAGGCAGCAGGATCACTTGAGCCCAGGAGTTAGAGGTTACAGTGAGCTATGATTGCACCACTACAATCAGAGTGGTGCTCAGAGCAAGACAGAAGGAAGGGAGGGAGGAAAGGGAAAGCAAAGGGAGTTCCTGGGATACAGATGGAGCCCGGGGTTACCCAACTTTGCCACTGACTAGCTGTGGGGCCTTAGGCAAGTCATTACCCCTCCATGAACCTCTGTTTCCTCATCTGTAGATGAGGGTCACGATACCTACTGGGGATGGCTGCCGTAGAGATTAAGCATGATAAGTTACAAAAATTAACTAGCACAGGACACTAGCAAATAGTAGCTACTAGTATTCTTTTCTCTATGTCTTCCATTTGTTTCTCCCTTCAGTTTCCCTTTGCCTTGTTTCCACTTTAAGACGGCCAGGGGCTGGCCCTTCAGCATCACTCAGCATCCTGGGAAGTGCAGAGGCTAAAGAGAGGGCCTGTCCTGCCATTCATTCCCACGTGTTCTTGGGAGCCCTGATCTGAGAAACAAATTGGGGATGCCAGGGGCCAGCCAGGAGGCTGAGGTTGAGATGGGGTTCCAAGGGGCTGGGAGAGCAGGGAGTTCCATCCGCACTGGCACCACCTGAGAATGTCCAATGCAGAGCCCCCAAGAACACAGCTTTGGTTTGGAAGCATCAAGGCGGCAGGAATGGAGCTGGGACTGCCAAGCGGGAGGGCGGGAGCAGGAAAGGGAAGCAAAGGGAAGAGAAGGGGCAGAGAAATGACCCATGGAATCCAACAGCTCATCAGGGGTGGGAGGCCTCCTCGGTAAGGCTCTAGGGCCTGGCTGGGGCCATCCCTGAGTTCTGAGAGATTGGTGAAATTCTTTGAATTCAGAAAAACATCAGGACAGCCCGACCCACTGTTTCTGGAAAGGGTCACCCAATCACGACAGCAGCGCTTATGGCCAGGATGCCGGGTGGGAATCCAGTGAGGGACAGTCACAGGGAAGAAAGAGTGGCAGCCGATTTCAAAAGAGCAGCCATCCCGAAACCCTCGCACGCCCTTCCCTTCGTCTCTGCATTCGCAAGAGTCTTCTCACCGAGAATGCCTTCCAGACCTTCCTGCAGGCAGTGAGAGTTCTCCAGCTGAGAAGAGCCCCCTTTCTCCTTTTCCCATCCGCCCTGCAGCCCAGAGGAACCGGCCATTCTACAGACAAGAGAGCTGAGAAGGGAGGCTGGCAGGAGAGCAGGGAGAGCAGATGATGCTGGGTGTCTGTCACTCCTGGATTGGGGCACCTTGGCAAGTCTCATTTCCTTGTCTGGAAAGTTGAAATAACTACTTCTCACAGGGTTTCCAAAAGGAACAAACATAATGTATTTGAAAGTACTTTGCAAAATCTCAGGAGCAGTTTAAATGCTAGTTTTTAATATTATTATGAACACTTGCAGAAGCGAGTCCTCTGCCCCTCACTCACCTGCAACCTCTGTGTGGCAGATGCTGCCATGGCCGTGCCCCACCATCACACCAGCACACTCCGTGCTGACACACACACCTGTGCCTCTCTCCCTGGAAGCTTTCCCAAGGCCTGCGCATGGGGCAGGCAGAGGTGCTGGGGAGCTGGTAGCCATAGGAGCAGCCTTTAGCTGGGACAGACACTCCTGCTGTTTTTACCTGCTTGGAGCCCACTCTGTCTTCAGGTAACTGCACGACAGTATGGGGGCAAGGGGAAACTCCCCTCAATCCATGTGCTACAGTTGTGGGGACCAGTCCCTCCCAGCAATCCCAGGATAGCCAATCAATATTGGAGCTACTAGGGAATGAGCCTGTATCTGTCCCCAGGCCAGGGGACTCACAGTGGGGAGGCAGCTGGAGCTGGCAGCAGAGGCCTGCCTGAGAAGGCAGTGGTCTTTGGTGGGCTTCCCGGGAAATAGATTCAAGACAGAAAATTGCAAGGTTTGTTGCGAAGAGCAGTCAAGAGATACCCCTGCACGGAATGACCAGGCAGGAGTGGGTAGTGGGAAAGCCGGCCCACCGTGCCATAGTAAGTGAGGCCGCTGCTGGTCCTACAAGGAGATCTGAACATTGTGACCCTGAAGAGTAGTCCCAAGGGCATCAGGAGTCAGCAGCCACGGGCCAGCCCACTGGAGGTGGGGCGTGACCTTGGGTGAGGTGTTCCTGCAGTCCAAGGGCGATTCCTGGTGAGGGGAGGGTAGGGAGGTATTGGCGGGCCCCAGCGTCAGCAGCTCAGGGACCATGGGCCCTGAGGAGGGGCTGGAGCTGCACGCGCAGCCTTCCTCGACAGAACCCGACTCTGAAGAAAGCAGGGATGGGCCAGAGCAAGGAAAGCGCACAGGTGGCCTGTGTGACCCTAGGACCCACTGCCCAAGGAAGGCTCAGGTTGGGGAGGTGATGCAGTCACTGCAGTGGAAACAGCCCCGTTCTGTGCGCCACGCGTTTGTCGCAGGACAGCCTCTGGCCAGAGTTCCTCCTGGGAGAAAATGTAGGGGCAGGTCAGAGTCCAGAGAAAGCTGGAGGGGATGCATGTGTCCCCACCCTTACAGATACCCTCCGCTGGGTACATTACCCATTCGATCATGTCCTCGGTGCACACTCATTAGTGCTGACCATGGGCGGGGTGGGGGATGGCACAGAGGTGAGCAAGGGGCACTGCCATCCTTGACAAGCAGCAGGGGCTTCCCTGCTCCACCTGCTACCCTAGGGGCCCCCTGGCTTGGAAGCCCAGAGGCAATACTTCAAAGGCCTCTAGTTCTCCGCCCCCAGGTCCTCCCCTGGCAGCAGAACTCTGGCACATCGCTGGCCTTTTCTGAGTCTGACTCCCTCATCAGAGTGGCGGCGCAGCTTGCTGGGAGGCAGGAACGCAGCAGCTCAGCACATATGTTTTGGGGCTCCATGGCTGGATTCAAATACTAGCTTACTATTAGCTGTGTAAATGACTAGCTATGTAACTATGGGCAAGTCATTTTTCCGGCCCTCAGTTTTGCCACCTGTAACATAAAGATCATAATAGTTTTTATGTCATAGGCTGTTGAGAGGATTTCATGAGCTCGGCGGCTAGCACATAAAAAATCACTCAGTGATGAGAGCCACTATCTCAGTGTTGTTGTTATTGTTATTATTAGGCTTGGGGGATGAAAAGATGTCTTCAGCAAGACATTTCAAAATCCACAAATTTAAGAGAGATGACTCACAACCTAAAATTCCATTTTGTCACTCCTTTATCTCTCTGCTTTCTTGTCTTCTGGGACCTTCTTTGCAAAATTGCCCAAGCGCTTACCCTCTGTGGATGAGCAGTGCAGAAACGGATGGCCAGAAATCAGACAAGGAAAGGGAAAAAGCTATAGCCACAGACAGCAGCTGGAAAATCAGACCGGGATGTAAGTGTTGGCATCTGATTAAATGGGTGAATGCCCGTGGAGCTTTAAAACAGGCCTGGGTTAGGATTCTGCCTCTGCCACTTATGATCTGGGTGACTTCTGGCAAGAGGTTTAACCTCTCGGAGCCCCATTTCAGCGGTAAAATGGGGAGAATAATACGTAACTCACAGGGCTTGAAAAGGATTAAATGAGATAATGTATGCGTTCTTGGCAGAAAATAGATGCCCAATGAATGTCAGCTCCCTTTCCCAGAAGATGCATGCCAAGCCAAGCAGTGGAGTGGGTTGCCTTTACCAAACACAGGGATAAAATCAAGGGTCTCGTTCCAAGCACAGCCCAGTGACCACTTACATTATACACACTGAGGTCTTTGTATTAGGACCGAGGTCCTTACAATGAGTCTCTGGGCTGGCAACTCCATAGCTAGGATCTGGGGAGCTGCCTTTAACAAGAACACATGTATTGCCTAGCTCATCCCTAGTCCTGGGGTTCTGTGGTCCATGAGACCTAGTGCTCACCCAATGAGGTGCCCATGGCCCTATTTCTTGGCTCCTCACCCCGCCACCCACAAGGAGGGGGCCAGTTGTAGTCATTCGCATTTCACCAAGGCAGCTGATGGAGGAGAGGGACAGAGAGTGCATTGGTCTCGAGCAATCCCTCTGAACCTTTCAGACAATCCCTGTCCTAACCTATCCTTGCAGATGAGGATTCATGAGCCTCCAGAGGCCTGGGAGCATCCGGGTCTCAATGACCACATTGACATCCTTCAGCTGGGCACCTGAGCCCACTGCCCACCCCGACATCCTTTGTACCTGGCAGGTGCCTCAGCAGACAACAAGCTCCTCCAGGATCTCACCCTTCACAGCTGGCCAAGGCAGGAGCATTTGGAACCAAGACAGGCTTGATTGGGCGGCTGCCCCAGGGACAGGCATCCTGGACTTACCTGCCCGGAGGACCACATCTGCCAGGGCAAGTCTGAGCACTCTGGCTGGGATTTTAGGGCTTCCCACGAGGCGTCCTCCTCCCCAGACTGCTCTGATGCACTCACCCAGCACCAGGAGCAAATCCTCTATGCACACCACATCCTTTCCTACAGCCAGGCCTTTGCTCATGCTGTCCCCTGAACCTAGAATGCCAGGATTCTAATTTCCCTATTCAGTTCCCACCTGATTTCTCAGACTGGCTCAAGCTCCACCTACTCCAAGAAGCCCTCCTGCTCCCTTATCTGATGGCCTGTAGTAGCTACCGTCTAGTTCACAACTCGAAACTCTGGATCATTTTCTGTAAAGTACACCCGCTCAACTGATTCAATGCAGCCGATACAGTATTGGACGCTTTCTACGAACAAGGCACCCAGAGAGGGCTCCGAGGAAGATGACAGTGCTAACGGGCACAGGGAGAATCGAACGCCGTGTAGAATCGTGAGCTTACTGCACCTTCCCAGCAGGTGCGGTGAGCCCGTAGGAGAAGAGCCCCCTTTCTCCGTTTCCCATATGCCCTGCAGCCCCGAGGAACAGTCCATTCTACAGACAAGAGGCCTGAGGCTCAGAAGCAAAGAAACTTGCCACAGTCGCATCACTAGAAAGTGCCTGAAGCTGCATCCAAGCCTGATCCCTGTGGCCCCGCAACCCACAGGAATTCCACTTCCATCTCACTACCTCTCATAGGAGATTTTTAATGACAAGGTGTTCATTGGCTCCTTGCTGCTGTATCTTTCTCCCCCAGTGTGTGTCTACTTCTGCCGGGCTCTCGCCCTCCCTCCTCACTCTGCATGGTGCACATATCCTTAGTGGCTGAGCATTTTCAGCTCGCTTCCTTCTTTTCTCTAAAAATCTCTGCTTGGCTCTACCTTTATTTCGCCTTTCACACACTGAGCAGCGATTCGTTTCCTATTCCACATCGCCACCTGGCGGCCGTGGAGAGAGAGAACACCGCGCGTTTTTTACCAAGCGGGCAAAGGCAGGGGAATCCTCACGCCAAACGGGTTTGAAGACCTCTTCACATCAACGGCCAGCGCTCTACGGGACTCGCGCTTACACTGACTCGGCCACAGTCCGCTCTGTCGGTGGAGGAAATAGACGTGGACGGCTTCCCTTCATCACCTGGTGGCTGCTGGGCCACATCCTGTTCAAGCCAGGGGAAGCCCTTCCTTTGGGGCAGTCCTGCTGGTGCCCCAGGCCCTGCTGCTGCAGTATAGGACCAGCTCTAAGTCTACCCCAAAGCCTCAGCATGCCTCTTCCCCCTAACTCAGGAGACAGTACATTCAAGACAGTCCTGGACGCGGTGGCTTACGCCTGTAATACCAGCACTTTGGGAGGCCAAGGCAAGAGGATCACTGGATCACTTGAGCCCAGAAGTTTGAGACCAGCCTGGACAATGTAGTGACACCCCTGTCTCTACAAAAATTAATTAATTAATTAATTAATTTTTTAAAAGAGACTATTCCTCATTCTTTTGACATCATTTTAAATGAGAAATGCAGAATATGACACTGTACATACTGATATTTTATTCTTTTTACATAACCTTTCATGTATTAAAAAACTGCACTGAAAAATCTAGAATGAAGTTAAAATTGATATGGGTTGTTTGTGAATGGTGGGATTTTTAAAATATATTCCAACACCCATATATTCCAACTTTTCCACATTTCCAAAGTCTCCTGGAATACTTTCATGATGGGGAGGAAAGATATGTTTATGGTCTTTGGAAAACTGAAAAGCATTTCCTGTGATGTACTAGGGAGCTGTGGCATAGGAGCCAGCCTTGAAGTGGAAACCCCAGGCCATCCACTCACAATCTGAGTATCCTTGGGTGAGTCATCTCTCTAACCTCCCATTGTGTCCCCTGTAAACTAGAAATAATTATAGCTGCCCACCTCACAGTCTTACTATAAGAGTAAAATGAGATAATGTATTTTAAAACGTTGTTATAGTGTGAGTATTCAATAAATATTCTTTGAGTGAATTTAGTGGGTTGTTTGTTTTGTTTTGTTTTGTTTGAGACGGGGTCTCACTCTGTCACCCAGGCTGGAGTGTAATGGCGCAATCTCCGCTCACTGCAATCTCCCCTTCCCAGATTCAAGAGATTCTCCTGCCTCAGGCTCCTGAGTAGCTGGGATTACAGGTGCCCGCCACCACACCCGGCTAATTTTTGCATTTTTAGTAGAGACGGGGTTTCACTATGTTGGCCAGGCTGGTCTCGAACTCCTGACCTCAGGCGATTTGCCCACCTTGGCCTCCCAACGTGCTGGGATCACAGGCATGAGCCACCGTGCCTGGCTGAATTTAGTGTTTTATATACTTTGGATTGATCAGTTTAATGCAAGTGACGGAAATCCAACTCGATCCAGTTTTAAAAAAAAAACAAAATATAAAATATATTGAGTTATTAAACTGAAAACTAAAAAGATTAGGGTTTCAGGCACAGCTATATCAGTGTGCTCAAATGGTGCCATTAGAAATCCGCTTTCTCTGTCTACAGCCATATCGCCCTGGACATGCCTGGTCTTGTCTGATCTCAGGAGCCAAACAGGGTCAGGCCTGGTTAGTATGAGAAAGGGAGAAATCTGCTTTGTCTATCTCTTGGTTCTTCTTTCTTCTGTACTGACTCACATCTCAGGCAGGCTCTTTCAACACAATGGCAAGATGGCCCCCCACCAGGCTACAGCTGACATCTCAGCTTCTCAGGGCCTTAGTAGGAAGATAACTTCTCTTTCCCAATAATTCCAACAAAATTCCTCAATGCTAATCCAAACACTAAGGCAATGTAGCCTGACCCTCAGGCCTAGGAAGTCACTAGCACTCCCACAGGAAAGGGCTCAGGACCTGCCCTGCCCAAACCACATGATTACTTGGGGTGTTTTCCCAAAGGAAACTGGAGATGTCCTCAAAGCGCACATTAATCAAATTCAGCACAAAGGCTGTCATAAACACAGGGTTACACTGCCCTTAAGATTAAAATGCTGATGATTAAATACCTGTGAAAAGAGTCGCAAGGCAGTGGGGCTCCAAAACACGGACTCCACTCACAGCTGTGCCACAGTGTGACCTTGAATAAGCAGTGTGGCCTGCCTGGGTCTCCGTTTCTCCATCTGTCCAATCAGGGGTTGGACTAGAATCCAGACTCCCATCCCTCCAGGGCTATGCAGTTAGGAAATAAGCGCAGTGGCCAGGTCAGCACAGCAGGAAGTGGTGGGGCCCTAGGAGACCCGTGACTGCAAGTCCCATTTGGCATTGTGATGCCAGCCGTGTATGATGAGGTCCTCTGATTTTTCAAGGCATTCTGTGAAATCTCCTGATTTTTCAGTGTTAAAAACTAATTTAATTGTGGCGATGGTTGCACAGCTCTGAATTGCACCATTGATTTGTACGTTTCAATAGGTGAATTGTGTGGGCAGCAAATTATATTTCAGTAAGACTGATAGAAATGAATTCAAAAGCTTTTTATCATTTCTCAGCCTTTGAGAAAGGACGCTATGATATATGCGAATCTTGAAAACATTATGGGAAGTGAAAAAAGCCAAACATAAAAGGCCACAGACTGCATGATTCCATTTAGATGGAATATCCGGAAAAGGCAAAAAGCGGATTGGCAGTGGCCGGGATCTGGGAGGAAAGGACATGGGAAGTAAGTGCTTAATGGGGACAGAGGTTTTTTCTGGGGTGATAAAAATGTTTTGAGACTAGGTGGTGCTGATAGTCATAAAACATTGTGAAATGTGTCAAATGTCACTGAATTATACTCTTCAAAGTGGTTAATTTTATGTAATGTGAGTTTTCCCTCAATTTTTTTTTTAAACTTTGCTCAATATTCTGCTAGCCAAATAAAACGTATCTGCGGGCTGAATTGGGCCTAGTTTTTCATTGCAGCCAGTCACGAAGGCCCCTTTTAACATCCTCTCAGTTCATATTTCCAAGGACCAAAAATGTCACCTCCAGTCAGGGGCATGGTGACCAGCTGACCACAGCTTACGACGAAGAGGAAAGAGGCATTCTGTTTCCCCTAAGTAGAGCCTCCCCCAAAACAATTTCAGGCCGGAAAATAAAAGCCTGCTTAAGCTGGGGCCAGGCCAGGCTTTTTCTTTCTTTCTTTCTTTCTTTTTTTTTCTAACTGCCCTTTGCCACCATGAAGGGCAAAGAGTCGCATCTGGGTGACAGCGAGCGGACTTTGTTGACACAGCCCAACTTCAATTTTTGTGAAGTTAATAATGAGGCTGTCATGCCTCTGCTCCAGAGCAATTAGGGGCCTGCGGAGGCCATGAATGGGCTCTATTATCAAGGGAAATTATAAATAGAAAGAGCCCGGCTGGACGGGAGCTCTGCACAGCCTCACTGCTCTGCCCTCTCTGTGCAGAGTGCAGCGAGCCTGAGCGTGTTGACTTACCTCCGGTTGACAGCTCAGATCCCAGCTGCCATCCAAAAGCGCTCTAAATTCTGCCTCTGTCATCCGAGCCTGACTTTTTATGCTGTCCAGAGCCCAGCTGAGCAGCAGGAGAGCCTGGCTGAGATAAATGCCTTTGTTTAAGTTGCCTCCCGACTCCAAGGTCTGGAGGTATCTGGTGCTGAGCAAGAGGAACTGGACTCAGCCTGACAGACCAGGGTGTTGGGGACTCTGAGTGACACCCTGCTCAGCGGCTCTTTAGATCAGGGTAGGCTCCCAGCCAGGAGCGGCAGACCCCAAAAGTGTGGCCATGGTAGAAGGCAGCCCAGGTTCTCAGAGGAATCATCTCCACTTGCCTTGCCTCAACCAACATCTCCGGCGGGTTCATACCTACCCCTCCCTGCAAACTCTTCTATCTGTCTGATCAGAGGGAAGCAAAGATTGGTAGTTCTAGAAGAAAAAGCATCTGTCACTATAAAGGGAGAGCAACAGTCCAAAACTGAAAACACCTACAACTAGAAAACAATAATAATAAGGCTGGCTGTGGTGGCTCACACCTCTAGTCCCAGCAGTTTGGAAGGCCAAGGCAGGAGGATCACTTGAGCCCAGGAGTTCAAGACCAGCCTGGGCAATATAGCAAGACCCTGTCTCTACAAATAATTTTAAAATTAGCCAGGAGTGGTGGTGAACACCTGTGGTCCCAGCTAGTTGGGTGACTGAGGCAGGAGGATTGTTTGAGCCCAAGCAGTTGAGGCTACAGTGATCCTGCCACTGCATCCCAGCGTTGGTGACAGAGCAAGACCCTGTCAAGGAAGGAAGGGACAAAGGAGGAAAGGAAGGAAGGAAGGAAGGAAGGAAGGAAGGAAGGAAGGAAGGAAGGAAGGAAGGGAGGGAGGGAGGGA
>NC_037673.1:169416542-169472299 GCF_003255815.1 Theropithecus gelada | reverse complement strand
GGAGGGAGGGAGGGAGGGAGGGAGAGAGGGAGGGAGGGAGGAAGGAAAGAACGGAGGGAGGGAGGGAGGAAAATTCATTTCAGACTCTTAAAACAACCCTATGAGACCCTATCAACCCTGACCCGCTATCAACCCTGAGACCTGTATTACCAGGTCTTCTGATTTTTCAAGGCATTCTATGAAATCTCCAATTTGTCGATATTACAAACGAATTTAATTAGTCTAAATTAAATGAGTGTCCCCATTTCACAGGTTGTAAACTAAGGCAGTGAACTAACTTGTCCAAGGTCATACAGCCAGTTGGTAAAATTCAAATCCAGGCCTTCTGGCTCCACAATCCATGCCCCAATCTATCATCTCTACAGTTGTTACTTCACTTGACGGTGATGTAGATCAGGGGTGGGAAACAAGAGGGAGTGGTGGGGACTGCGGTGCCCTGGACACAGTATACCCAGACTAAAGGAAGCAGCTGCTATAGTTGGCTAGTTGCCTTACAGGAATGAAGACTCCAATATTTTTAAGAAAAGCTGGACATCTGGACTTAGCATGAAATCTGATTTTGAAATGTTGGTGGCCGCGTGAGGTGGCTCACACCTGTAATCTTAACACTTTGGGAGGCCGAGGCAGGAGGATTGCTTAAGCTCAGAAGTTCAGGACCAGTCTGGGCAACAATGTGAGACCTCCTCTCTATTTCTTTAAATAAAATAAAATAAATGTTGGCAACTCATTCAAAGCTCTTTAAAACACCAAGAAGATCAAACAAAGCACCTTGTGTGGGCCGCCACTTTGCAACCCTGATGTGGAAGGATGCTCCTGGCTCACTGGCCCGACCTCCAGCCTCACTGGGCTCCCATCAGAGTCAAAGTTCAGCTCCTTGCTCTCCAGGCATCTTTCCAAGCAGAGCGAGTGAGGGAGAGGATGAGGACCTGGGCTCAAAGTTGGGCTCTACCAGAGCTGTGTGACTTTGGACAAGTCACTCACCTGGTCTGGGCCCTCATTCTCTCATTTATAAAGTAGAGATGACAATAATTTCTGTGTCGCAGGGTTGCTCAGGGCCTGGATGAAAAGGGCGCAGGAGGGACAGTTTGGTGGGCTATGAAGCTCCTTGCAGATGTGTGGGGCCAACTCGCCAAGGTAGCCTAAGCCTGTGCTCTGCCAGGAGAGGTAGAAGGGAAGTGGCCCCAACCCCACCACACAGCCAGGGTCTATCTCACAGCTACTTCCTCCACCTCCCGCCTTTCCACTCACACAGCCTGGAGCCTGCACACCCCCCATCCCCGGTGACCTCGCCACCACACCTCCTCGCAAGAGGGAGACTGCCTGCTTTGGCCGGTAGATACAGCAGGCCAGCCTCTTACTCCCGTACGTGACACAGAATTTTAAAATAAGAGAAATATTAAAAATATTTTAAAATGAACAACCCCTACGTCCCCCTAAAAAATTTGATACACATGGCCGGGCACGGTGGCTCAAGCCTGTAATCCCAGCACTTTGGGAGGCCGAGACGGGCGGATCACGAGGTCACGAGATCGAGACCATCCTGGCTAACACTGTGAAACCCCGTCTCTACTAAAAAATACAAAAAACTAGCCGGGCGTGGTGGCGGGCGCCTGTAGTCCCAGCTACTCCGGAGGCTGAGGCAGGAGAATGGCGTAAACCCGGGAGGCGGAGCTTGCAGTGAGCTGAGATCCGGCCACTGCACTCCAGCCTGGGCGACTGAGCAAGACTCCGTCTCAAAAAAAAAAAAAAAAAATTTGATACACATTCAACTAAGTAATTATTTCCATGCACAAAGACAGGAATTACTTGCAGTATGTTTTTATGAAACTGGAGTCCGATGCACACTGCATCTCCTTTTGACTTGCTCTGTCTTGGACATCTCTCCGTGCAATTGACATATGTGACTGCATTTGTCTCAATGGTGGCACAGAGTTTCATTGGTTTTTAGACCAGTCCCCTGTAGGTGGACATTACTGCCAATTCTTTGTTTTGTTTTTTTTGTTTTTTTTTTTTGGGGGGGGGGGGGGTTTGGTTTTTTTTTTTGCTAACACAAGCAGAGCTCCTGAGAGCATCCCTGTGCCTGTAACTTTGGGCAATTAGGGGGTGTTCGTTCTTACAGGTGGAAACACTGAGTCAGAGAAGTGAGCGTTTTGTCTGAACTGATACTGTCAAATTGCCCTCAGAGGAGCTGGACCAATTAATGTTTCCCAAGCAAGGTGTGAGGAGACCTCATGACCTCATCCCCTGCGAGCCTCCTAACATCTTGCTTTTGGTCCAGGACCTTAAGAAAACCTGTTCCCAGGCCAGATGTGGTGGCTCACGCCTATAATCCCAGCACTTTGGGAGGCTTAGGCCAGCGGATCACTTGAGGTCAGGAGTTCAAGACCAGCCTGGCCAACATAGTGAAACCTTCTCTCTACTGAAAATACAAAAATGAGCTGGTGTGATGTGCACACCTGTAATCCCAGCTACTTGGAGGCTGAGGCAGGAGAATCACTTGAACCCAGGAGGCGGAGGTCGCAGTGAGCCAAGATCACATCACTGCACTCCAGCCTGGGCAACAGAGTGAGTGAGACTCTGTCTCAAAAAGAAAAGAAAAGAAAAGAAAACTTGTCCCCTTTGCACCCATTGATGCATCAAATAGATGCTCAAAGTTGCCTTCCAGGTGCCCTCATCCAGAATTTGTTAAATCCATCTCCTTACCTGAAGTCTACTTCCTCAGTACACTATTCACGCATTTTGGCTGCCAATCCTGCCCTCTGAACTCACCATCCCTCCACCTTCTTTATGCTTTGCTCAGCCTCCTCCTTCTCAACCCCTGCCGGGTGAAACCACCTGCACCAAGCCCACCTCCCTATTGCCCTGGTAGCCCCGCCCCCATGTTCCCCATCCTCTCCAAGGGAGAGATCCCCAGCGCAGGTGTACAGGCTCCACCCCAGATGCGTCATCACTGTCCAGCCCTCTGGCCAGGGCTTGTTAAGAGAGAAAAGTGCTACATTGGGATAGTAGAAATTTATAAGTCCTTTCATTTTCTTTTATTTATACAAGTTATTTTAAGTTTTAAAACATTTATTTAATAAGGAAAGTAAAGAAGCCTAAGGTAAGCATCACAAACTAATTTTAAAAATCTTTGTAACAAAAGTATTGTGGCTTCTCACAGTAGGGTGCTGCATAGCTTACTTAATAAACTCTAAGACTGAAAAGTCAGTGCTTGTGCTCAGGGTTACCGTTTAAAGAGAGAGAAATCCCCTGGGGTTTTCCTGAGTTCCCTCCAAGCATTCTGGATGAGGAAGGCCGCTTATGTCCTCCCTGACGGGGAAGAGAGAGTTCCCAGATGCTCAGGCCAACAACATGAAGACCCAATTATAGGTACTTCTTCCCTGAAGCTAAGGAGAGAATAAGAGAGAAGGTAGAGGAGGCATAGGGGAAAACCAGGGAATCAAGAGGAAACCTGGGTTGGAATCCTGACTACATCTACAAGCTGCGTGGCCCTGGGCAGGTCATTTATCCTCTCTGACCCTCAGTCTCTTCCTCTGAGAACGAGTGTAATAATTCCACCTTATAGGTATGTGAGGAATCCAGCACAATGCTTAATAATCATTGGCAAGTAGCAAGTATTTAATAAGTGTTGGCTGGACCAGAATCTTTGAACCCTCCCCTGCAAGCAATCTAGCAAATTCTGTCTAGGTTCACAGTGGACTCCTGAACTAACTGAATTTAGCAATCAGTGGCTAAAGTGGCTCTTGTTGATTTTTTAAATCTCAGAATAGGCTGGCTGCTTCCCTGCCTCAGGGAATAGTTTATCTCGACAGCGCCCACCATTAGTGTGTTTTTGTTTTGCTTTGTTTGTTTTTGGCTAATGCCATGGCTGATAGGGTGGACATGCAAGCACTCTTGTGTAGGAAAATATTTTTGCTTGGGCAGTCCCTGTCCTAACACACCCTTTCCACTTCTCTCTAGCAATCCCAGTTCTTAAAGACTAACTAGGGACTCACGCAGTGGCTTACACCTATAATCCCAGCACTTTGGGCGACCAAATCGGGAGGTTCACTTGAGGCCAGGAGTGCAAGATCAGCCTGGGCAACATAGCAAGATCCCAGTCTCCACCAAAAAAAAAAAAAAAAAAAAAGGCTCACCTCTCCAAGAAGTCCACTCTAGCCCCTCACTTTGCACTGCTTCAGCCCAGAGGCCTACAGCTGGTACACACATGTATGCAAGCACACACATGCATGCACAATGGTCTTGCAATATTTTGTACTTGTTAAAACTCTCCAATTGCTTTATATACCTATATCAGGCCTCCCTAACTAATACATAAGCTTCTAGAAGATTAGGTGTCTTCTAAATTTCAGAACTTGTAAATACCATTTACAGAGCATCTACTACGTACCACGTATTTCACCTACATTATTTTGTTGAATCTTCTCAACAACTTTGCAAAATTTAGGTGTCATTATGTTCAATTTGCAGATGTAGAAACTGGGGCTCAAAGAGGTAAAGTAACTTATCCAAAGTCATAGAGTTCAGCACTGAAGGTGCACAAGTTGACACTTGTATTAGTCCGTTTTCACATTCCTAATAAAAACATACCTGAGACTGAATAATTTATAAAGAAAAAGAAGTTTAATGGACTTAGTGTTCCACATGACTGGGGAGGCCTCAGGAACACGGCAGAAGGCAAAAGGCACTTCTTACATGGCAGCAGGCAAGAGAGAATGAGAGCCAAGTGAAAGGGAAAACCACTTATAAAATCATCAGATCTCATGAGACTTATTCTCTACCATGAGAACAGTATGGGAGAAACCACCCCCATGATTCAGTTATCTCCCACCAGGTCCCTCCTGCAACATGTGGGAATTATGGAAGCTACACAATTGAAGATGAGATTTGGGTGGGGACATAGCCAAACCATATCAACACTCAACAAATAATTTTGAATGACTGAAAGGATAGATGGACGGACAGATGAATGAATGGATGGTTGGATGGATAGTTGAATGATGGGTGGGTGAGTGGATGGCTGGATAGATGAATGGGTGGATGATTGGATGGATGAGGGGATAGATGGGTGGGTGGATGGATGAATGGATGGATGGATGGATGGACTGATTAACGGATGGATGGTGGGGTGGATAGTTGAATGATGGCTGGGTGAGTGGATGGATGGATAGATGAATGGGTGGATGATTGGATGGATGAGGGGATAGATGGGTGGGTGGATGGATGGATGGATGGATGGATGGATGGACTGATTAACGGATGGATGGTGGGGTGAATAGTTGAAAGATGGCTGGGTGAGTGGATGGATGGATAGATGAATGGGTGGATGGTTGGATGGATGAAGGGATGGGTGGATGGATGGATGGATGGATGAATGGTTGAATAGATGGATTGATAGGAGGGCGGATGAAAAGATGCAAGGATGGTGAATGAATGGAAGGACGGGTGGATGGATGGATGAATGGATAGATGGGAGGGTGGATGAATAGATGGATGGTGGATAGATGGATGAACAGACTCAGCATATAAGTGGTGGCGCAAAATTTATCTGACTCCAACAAGCCTTTCCATTTGAGCATAAGAGAGCTCCTGCTTTTTAGCATCAGAACAGGGACACAGCAGGCACTGTCAAATAGTCCCCCTGGGGTAGCAGCTGACCATCCCTGTTTCAACCAGTTTTCACAGCTGCCTGGATGAGGCGCGTGCGAGCGGGATTCAGCCACTGCGTGAGCCATGACGGTGAGGACCAAAGATTCTCCTCCTCTGTAACCCCACGAGTGAGTGAGTCGATGGGCTGAGGTTCTGATTTACCGGGACACGCCCCCAGTGAGCAAGAGGATCCCCCGCGCCGGGCCACACGGGGGCAGCAGCTCGGCGTCTGCCGGCACCCGCGCACCGCCGGCCGGCAGGGCTGGGTCTGGAGGCCGCCGGGTGAGCACGTGGCACCCCGTCTCATCTTGGCGCTGGCCGCGAACTGGTTCCTGCAGCGCCGCTGGGGTGGCGTGGGCGTGGCTGAGAGTGCTCTAGGAAACACTGGAGCAACCACACGTCCACGCCCTCCCATGGGGCACCTTCAAACCAGCCGGGCATGGGCGGTACAACTCTGCGCAGCCCTTACAAGAACGGGGTCTTGCTGCCGCAAAAGATCCCGGAGCAGCAGCAAAAAAAGAGAAAAGCAACGTGCTGGACGCGCCTGGAGTGCCACCCCTTTGTGGATTCTAAATGTGTGCAAATAACTAGATGCATTACTTGTCTACTGGTTCACGCACAAGAAAATTCTTGAAGGAAACCCAGCAGTTTACTTTTTATATTCTTCTGCCTTTCTGTGCTGTTTGAATGACTGTTTTGCCATGGGAATGTATTCTCTCTTTCTCTCTCTCTCTCTCTCTCTCTCTGTCTGTCTGTGTGTGTGTGTGTGTGTGTGTGTGTGTGTCCCTCCCTCCCTCTCTCTCCCTCCTTCCCTCCCCCACTCTCCCTCTCTCCTTCTTTCTCTCTCTCTCTCTGTCCCTCCCTCCCTCACTCTCTCTCCCTCCTTCCCTCCCCCACTTTCCCTCTCTTCTTCTTTCTCTCTCTCCCTCTCTCTCTCTTAATAGGGATTATCTGGAAATTGGGATTGGGAAGATTTCAACCTAACGTTTTTAATGGAAGAGGGAGACAGTTTAGGGGTTGCTGCTGGCCCTGCCTCCTTAGCCCTGGGGGCAGGAGGGTTGGCTGGCAGCACTTGACTGCTTGGTGACCCTCCCTCTCCAGGGCAGGGAGCAAGCTCGGCCTTACAGCATCAGGCCCAGGAGCCTGGAGCCACAAGGAGGCCCAGGCCGTTTAACTGTCCAAGGCTCCCCTGAGGAACCAGGATGGGTCCGTGATGGACTGAGGGCTTGTAAAGCACCCTGGCCCACTGACATAGAGGGCTTCCCAGTGGGGCCTGAGAGGTAGAGCTCCAGTGAGAATAGCAAGGGCCATGGAGTCACTGAAGCCACAGACTTGACCTGAAGATTTGCCAATTCAACCTCGGCTCGGATGTACATCGTCCTTGACAGTTTCATCGGGAGATCAGCCTGCTGTAGCAAAATGGACTTAGAACCCAACAGACTTTATTTGGACCTGGTTCCTGCATCTGACAGCTGGGTGACTTTGGGCAAATAACTTGACCTTTTGAGTCTCAGTTTTCTCATTTGTAAAACAGTAGTTATAAGAGCATTCTCATAAAATTTAGCATTGATGTATGTAAACCAGCTAGCAAAAAGACTGGCAAATAGCAGGCATTTAATTCTTGGTGGCGCTCTTCATTCTCCCTCTCCCTCTTCTTCCTCTTCTTCTAGTAAGGAAATCGTAAAACTGAATGGAATAAAAACTGAATCGAGAGGCGGGGGAAGGTGGCTCATGCCTGTAATTCCAGCATTTTGGGAGGCCAAGGTGGGCAGATCATCTGAGGTCAGGAGTTCGAGACCAGCCTGGCCAACATGGTGAAACCCTGTCTCTACTAAAAAAATACAAAAATTAGCCAGGTGTGGTAGTGGACGCCTGTAGTCCCAGCTACTCTGGGGGCTGAGACAGGAGAATCACTTGAACCCAGGAGGCGGAGGTTGCAGTGAGCCGAGATTGCACCACTGCGCTCCAGCCTGGGTAACAAGAGTGAAACTCTGTCAAAAAAAAAAAAAAAAAAAAACTGAATCAAGAACGGCAACTGTCTGGTGATTGTCATCTACTTGCCCCAGGTCCATCTCTGAACCAGATTAGTGTCTCCTAAAGATCTCAATCCCACACACAAACTAAAGTGCCCCATGCGAGGCAGAGACCCGTCTCCCAACACTGCAGTTCCTGCATGGTCTCACTTGAAGGCGACATTGAGCTTTGGATTTCAACCTACCCAGGAGCACTCCCCTCTCCTCGATTCTCCCAGCCTAGACTAACAGGACCAAGCTACTCTTGACACTTAAAGAACAATTCTAGAGATGAAGAAAAGGCATGCCACTTCCCACAGCCCACAGCAAAGGCAGGAAACTTACTAACCCTAAGAGTGACACTGGCTGAAAATATAAATGGGTCTCAATGGGAGACAAAATAAATCAGGTGCATGGGGAACTGTGTGCATCTTTGCAGACTTAACTATGAATAATTTTTAAGATTACAAGCAACATAAATAGCAGTGATGGCTAAGTAAATTGTGATGCATCCACCTGAATGCATATTTAAAATTATAATGAAGATTATGCAGTAACTTGGGAAAATTTCATAAATGGAAGAACACGAAAACATATTCAATATTTTGATTCCAGATATCTAAAAATTATATGGACTTGTAGGAAAAACAAAAGGGAAACAAATAAACTTGAATTGCTGAGATAATAGGGCTAAGAGTTATTTTCTCCTTCTATGTTGATTTCATATTGTTTATTCACTTTTTTTTTTTTTTTTTTTTTTTTTGAAGGAGTCTCACTCTGTCACTAGGCTGGAGAGCAGTGTTGCAATCTCAGCTCACTGCAACCTCTGCCTCCCAGGTTCAAGCGATTCTCCTACCTCAGCCTCCCGAATAACTGGGACTACAGGTGCGCTCCACCACACCCGGCTAATTTTTTTGTATATTTAGTAGAGACAGGGTTTCACCATGTTGACCAGGATGGTCTCGGTCTCCTGACCTCATGATCCGCCCACCTTGGCCTCCCAAAGTGCTGGGATTACAGGCATCAGCCGCCGTGCCAGGCCGTTTATTCACTTTTTAAATATTAGGACTATTCACGGCAGGATGTGGTAGAAAACACAGATTCTGTCTTTGCACAGTGCTTATGCTTCCAGCTCTCTGAAGTCCCTGGATGTCCAGAGCAAAGGCACTCCTATGAATGAAGATACAGATGGTCTCCAGAAAGCTCCTCAGAAAATGTGGACTCTTTAAAACACATTAGAAAAGAAGAATGCATGTATCTCTTAAGTTAGCTCTGTTTCCTATAGAAAAGCAGAATTTCAACAGGAAGGGAAGAGAATGGAAGAAAATGGCAGGAGACACTAATAACCCCTTATTTGAACAGAGTTGGTTTATCTATCTATGTCATAATAATTCTTTGCCAAGTATTAAGCATCACCATGTATTAGGTGCCAAGCATTACAATGAGTACTTCACACACATTATCCCATTTAATGCACTCAACAACCTCACGTGGTAGTGTGTGGTGCTTTCCACCCTTTTTATCTTTTTTTTTGAGACAGAATTTCACTCTGCTACCCAGGCTGGAGTGCAGTGGCATGATTATAGTTTACTGCAGCCTCACATTTCTGGGCTCAAGTGATCCTCCTGCCTCAGCCTCCCAAGTAGCTGGGACTACAGGTGCATGCCACCACACCTGGCTAATTTTTAAATTTTTAGTAGAGGCAGGGTCTCACTGTGTTGCCCAGGCTGCTTTCTACCTTTCATAGATGAAAACAAGAGGTCACAAATGGTCACTGGCCTGACGTTGCATGCCTTGTTAGTGGCCACACCAGGATTTTGACCCCAGTGCATCCCTTACTAATGCACATGCTCTTCCCCCACATACACAGCCAGAACTGCCTAGAGGGTCAGGACCTGGGCTTGGCCTTAAACACCAGGCAGAGGACAAAAGCCTTCACTGGAGACCCTCATCTGCATCATAACGGTGACAAGTATGATATCTGACATGTGTGATGCCAGCAGACCTGGGCATTTTTGTTGCCAGGGTGACAGCAAAGCATTCAGTTAGCAGGAGGGCAAGGGAAGGTCTCCGGAAGATGCTCATGGGTTCTGGCTCTACCTTTTGTTCCACCTATTCCTTCTTTCTCGCTTTCCTGCCTCTCCACATCAACAGGTGATCCTACACATCCCACTGGCACAGACTGAGTCCTTGCCTATGTGTAAAAGTTCCAAGGTCACACAGCTCGATTCAATCCATAGTTCCCAAGAACTCCTGTGAACAGGCCACCATAAAGACTGTGTTTGCGAACATGCCAAAAGGAAAGATTTTTTTCTGAGTGTGGTGTTTCACGCCTGTAATCCTAACACTTTGGGAGGCCAAAGTGGAAGGATCACTTAAGCCCAGGAGGTTGAGGCTGCAGTGAGCTATAATTGCGCCATTGCACTCCAGCCTGGGTAACACAGCAAGACCTCATCTCAAAAAGAGAGACAGAAAAAGAAAGAGAAGGAAGGAAAGAAAGAAAGGATTTTCTGAAACATAATTTGGGTTCCATTGGGTTGGGTTTTAGCTCACATATATGTTTCAGGTAGGGCACTAATAGGAAGGCACTGTTATTGTGCCTGTTACACAGATGAGGACACTGAGACTCAGAGACAGGAAGGAACTTCCCAAGCTTACTTAGCTGGGAATGTGACAAATTCTAGAGTCCAAGTTCACTGGAGCCCAGGCTTTCAATCTCTGTAATAGAATGGCTTTTGCTCTGCAGACCACTTTGATGGAAAAAAGAACAGAAACTTCACGGCAACCTCTGTACGCCTCGGGCCCTTCATCTGCAAAATGGGCCAATAATAATAATGCCTACCTCCAGGGCTGTTGTGAGGATTAAGTAAATTAATATGTGTAAAGTGGCACATGGTTTGCACTCAGTAAATATTAGTTGCTATTTGATTATTATTGAGATTATGGAGTCAAGACTTGGAAGGACCAACACCCCTAGAACAGCTTCCAATCTCCGCTTAAACTGCAAAGGTGCATCCTTGCTCCATGAGGCATTTTGCTCTTTCATTAAGACATTTGTGATTAGAAATGTCTTCCTTATATATTTGGCCAAATCTGGCTCATACAGCATGCATCCTTCCCCAGGTCTATTTCTGCCCTGGAAGGGAGATAGAATGCAGCCAGCCTCTCCAGCTTGGCAGTGCTTCTCTGCTGAGGAGGAGCCCAGCGTCCACCCAGGCCCCCTCACCACTCAGCACCTCTCTAGAGGCCCAGAGCAGGACGCGGGCGTTTCGCTGGGCCCTGCCGCCTCCCTAACCTGGACTAATATCAATGCAAAATTGATTCCCTATCATCTTATGTTAACGGAATGTGGGAAAAGGAGAAAAGATATAAAAGTATAATATTGAGAAATAAAAATGGCAGTTGCATTCAGAGCACTCTGTGATGTCATGTATCTCAGTTCACGACACTTCCTGATTTTGTAGCTTCTGTCCCCAGATTTATTTTCGCTGACAACTCAAGCTCTTCTGGGGTGAGGCCCTCATCCTGGCTTCTGTTCGCTTCTAGCACATTCAGGCACTGAGAATAAACCCGGCAAACAGAGTTGGATTCAAAACACATTTCTGTCCACGCAACCACTCATCATGTGGCCAGGCCTGTCTGGAAGCCTGAACCGGCCCAGAGGCCTCCTGTGCCAGCCTTCATCACTGGAATGGTGTCTACGCAGCAGCCAGAGGAGGGCCAGGCTCCAGGCCAACTTCCCACAGAAGCAGCATTGGCGTTTTGAGTATCTTTGTCTCCCAGGGGCTGCAGGGAGCCGGGACGGCTCAGGGAGCCTCTCCATGTCAAAGAAAGATGTTATGAGACTACAGGAAGGACAGATACAGGGTTGCTTTCTCATCTTAGAACTGAGTGAGATTCCTCTGAATGCGTGAAAGTACTCTGGAGAGTAAAAGCCTTATTCCAAGTTAAGTACTCTCACCTATGTGAGAGTTGATTTCATATTGTTTATTCACTTTTGTTTTTTTTGAGGAGTCTCGCTCTGTCACTAGGCTGGAATGCAGTGTTGCAATCTCGGCTCACTGCAACCTCTGAACTTACCGACTTAGTACTTACCACTAGATTGCAATGGTCTGTTTGCTTGTCTAGATCTCTCATTAACACAGAAGTTCCTTGAGGGCAGGGACTGTGTCTCTGTTTTTGTCACCTGATTTCCCAGTACAATGCCCAGACATAGGTGATCAATACATTTGCATTGAATGAATTGATTACATGAAAGACTCATTTTAGCACTTACCATCCAATCCACATACTGTACTTTAAAAGAAGTTGCACAGGCTGAGCACAGTCACTCATGCCTATAATCGCAATACTTTGGGATTTGAGGCCAGGAGTTCGAGAACAGACTGATAACCCCATCTCTAAAGAAAATGTCTAAATTACATATTAAAAAATAAAAAATATAAAGAATCGACACGGCCTAATGAGAGATGCATTGGAAGGCTTCCAGTTTATAGATGAAGGAATAAAGATTTTCCTCTTGACAATCTCACAAGGACAAGAAGCAGAAGAAACAGATGTACAGATGACATCTTCCCTGAACCCAGGAGACGTGGCATCTATAACACTTAATTCCAATATATAAAGATAAAAGCACTGGAAAAATGTAAATGACCCAGCGGAGAAGTAGCAAGGCAAACACAAGTGTCTTCAGGGTTGAGTAGCAGGGACCACAAATTGTTCTACAGAGCCCCAGAAAGGCCCAGAAATAGGAGGCATCAAGTGCTCAGGTGAGATAGAGGTTGAACAGGAATGAAAACAAGAATTATTTGAAACATCTCTTTAAAGAGTACAGAGTCAATCGCCTGATGAATGGATAAACAGATGTGGTCTATCCTACAGTGGAATGTTACTCAGCAATCAAAGCGAAGGAAGCGCTGAAACGTGTCACAATATGAGGGAGCCTTGAAAGCATCATGCTAAGGGAAAGAAGCCAAACAAAAGGCCCCATTCTGTATGACTCTATTTATATGAACATCCAGAATTGGCAAATCTATACAGACAGAAAGTATATTAGTGGCTGTCAGGGGCTGGGGCGAGGGTGGAGGGAGGAGTGACTGCTCATGGGTACAGAGTTTCTATTTGGGGTGATGAAAGTGTTCTGGAGTTAGAGAGTGGTGATGCAGTCATTGTGAATATACTAAAAGCTACTGAATTGTACAATTTAAAGAGGTGAGTTTGCTTTATTATTTTGTTTGTTTTTACTTTAAGTTCTGGGATACATGTGCAGAACATGCAGGTTTGTTACACAGGTATACATGTGCTATGGTAGTTTGCTGCACCTGTCAACCCGTCATCTAGGTTTTAAGCCCCACATGCATTAGGTATTTCTCCTAATGCTATCCCTCCCCTTGCCCCCCACCCCTCGACAGGCCCCCATGTATGATGTTCTTCTCCCTGTGTCCATGTGTTCTCATTGTTCAACTCCCACTTATGAGTGAGAACATGTGGTATTTGGTTTTCTGTTCCTGTGTTAGTTTGCTGAGACTGATGGCTTCCAGGTCCATCCATGTCCCTGCAAAGGACATGAATTCATTCTTTTTTATGGCTGCATAGTATGCCATGGTGTATATGTGCTAGAGAAACAGGAATGTTTTTACACTGTTGGTGGGAATGTAAATTAGTTCAACCATCGTGGAAGATAGTGTGACGATTCCTCAAGGATCTAGAACCAGAAATGCCATTTGACCCAGCAATATACCCAAAGGATTATGAAAAGAGGTGAGCTTTATGGTATGTGAATTATATCTCCTTAAAAAGGATTACACAGAGCTTCCAATAAGCTTCTGATTTAAACATAAGCAGAGAAACAAGAATCCCCAGAATCTTGAAGAATACCTCCACCATGAAAGACAAACCAAACATTAAAGACTATGAAGAAACTCAGAGCACAGAGAGATCATGTACAGCTCAGAAAAACATCAAAGAATCATAATATTCTCTGTGTGATAAGAGAAGGTATTGCTCCCATGAAACAGGAGCTGCATACTATAAAAAAGGAAAAGTCAAAGAACAAAAAATTGCTCAGAGTAAAAATGTTTGTTTATTGCTGAAATTAATGAATCCTTCAATAAGAGGAAGATAAAGGATATTTAAAATAAAAAGCTTAGATAAACATAAAGTTCAGTATATCCTCCTGAAATATCCCTTTCAAAATAAAAAGCCAAAAAGCTGGCAATAGGTAAGGAAAGATTGAAAAGAAATTAGAGAAGCAATTTGAGAAGCCTAACACAAAAATCTAAGTAATAGGAATTCCAGAAAATGACATCAGATAAAATGGTGAAATGGAAATTATCACAAAAAAATTCAAGAAAAGTTTACAGAATTGCAAAGCATGCATCTCCAGATTTTAAAAGCCTTCAAAGCCCCCAACATAACAAATGATAAAAATGACTATGCAAAGGAACATAATTCTGAAATTTCAGAACAGCAAAGGTAAAGAAAAGATACTGAACACATCCACAGAGGAAAAAAAAACCAGTCCAGATACAGTGGCTCATGCCTATAATCCCAGCACTTTGGGAGGCCAAGGTAGGAGGATCATTTGGGCTCACCAGTTTAAGACCAGCCTGGGCAACAAAGTGAGACACCGTCTATACAAAAAAAAAAAAAAAATAAGAAGAAGAATTAGCCATGCATAGTGGCATGCACCTGTATCCCAGCTACTAAAGAGGCTGAGGCAAAAGGATTGCCTGAGCCCAGGAGTTAAAGGCTGCAGTGAGCCATGTTCACACCACTGCACTCCAGCCTGGGCCAAAGAGAAAGACCCAGTTTAAAAAAAAAAAAAAGGAAAAGAAAAACAGCCAAGTTACATACAAAAATATCAAGAAATAAAATAGTAACAGACTTCTCAACAGCTAGAGAAAAATGGAGAACTTACTTCAAAAGCTTAGGAAAAATGAATTTCAACATCTATATCCAGCCAGATTATAAATCAAGTGAAAAGACAAAATTAAGACATTGTAAGCATGCAAGATCTCAAGAATTCACCACTTGCACACCCTTTCTGAGAAAATTACTGAAGGACAGTATCCAGGAAAACAAAGAAGGCAAAGAATCAGGAAAAGAAGGAACCAACACAAGAGAAAAGTAAACAGATTTCCCAGGAAATGGGTGAATGAAAATACCAGGATAAGCAGAAAGCTTAAAGATCAGGAAGAATGGGCTCTTCAAGAAAAAGACTGAATTGATGCATTATCTGATGGTTTGACCATAGAGAAAATGATATGGAGTGGCTAGCAGAGCTGTTGAAGAGCAAGTCAGATATTCAAAGAAAACCAAGTACACAGAAAAACTGTACAAGAAAAGAAACTTAATCACAGTAGACTATCAGGTTCAATGGTGAACAGTGTTGAACCATGTTATTACAATGCCATAATAATGTAAATACTGCATAAACATTTTATAAACTAATAAGTTCTATTGGAAGAAAAAGGAAAGAGAAAATATACGTGGAATAAAATCTTCATTTGCATAACTGGAAGTCAAACAATAGTGGTCACAATTGATAAATCAAGAGATAGCTTAATATACATGTTACTTGGCAATATTGAAGCAAATACCCAAATAAATAGCAAAAAAGCTAAAAGATGTTGTTTCTGGGAGTGGGGATGAGGATTGGTTGAGTGGCTGGAAGTGATAGGGCAAGATTTTTTTTTTTCCCACCCTGTCTCCCAGGCTGGAGTATGATATCGGCTCACTGCAACCTCTGCCTCCTGGGCTCTAGCAGTCCTCCAGCCTCAGACTCCTGAGTAGCTGGGACTACAGGCACACCACCACACTCAGCTAATTTTTGTATTTTTTTGTAGAGACAAGGTTTCACCATGTTGCCCAGGCTGGTTTCAAACTCCTGGGCTCAAGTGATCCTACTGCCTCAGCCTTCCAAAGTGTTGGGATTACAAGTGTGAGCCACCGCAGCCAGCCCGAGCAAGATCATTTTAACAACATTTCGTACATTGTTTGCACTGGCTTTGAAGGCAACACATAATTTGACCTGGTTCTGCCACTTCCAAGCTGGTGACGTTAAGTGAATTCTTCCCCTTCTCAGGCCTCAGTTCATTCTGTGTTAACAATTCCTACCTGGTACATGACAGGGCCACAATGTCTTAGCAGATGGTAAATAAATGGGAGGCCCTTCTCACTCCTCCTGTGTTCCACATGAAAGCTGTTTTGAGTCCTCTGGGGAGCAGCGTCTCTATCCTTTGCCCCTTTTGTAAGCACCCAGCACCTAAGAAAGTGACAGG
Organism: Theropithecus gelada; assembly: GCF_003255815.1. Classification (NCBI taxonomy): domain Eukaryota; kingdom Metazoa; phylum Chordata; class Mammalia; order Primates; family Cercopithecidae; genus Theropithecus; species Theropithecus gelada. The sequence goes on along the minus strand of NC_037673.1, from coordinate 169,456,356 downwards.
GATGTCATTTGACAAACTGCCAAATCGAATAATTGGATGTTACAACTGAGTGCTCACCTGAGAGAAGGTAGTTTATTGAGGGATAACTACAGGAAAATAGAGATAATGCTATTATAATAATACCATTACTACCATACCCTTTCAATTATTCCCATAGTAACAGAGTTGTGTGAGTTTAGCTACAATAAAAGACTGCACGATAATCTGGTACAGACAACAATTTCTAGGCCTTCTTTTATTTTAGAAGCCCCCATGGCGAGGCAGAGCTTGCAGTGAGCCGAGATCGCGCCTCTGCACCCAAGCCTGGGCAACAGAGCGAGACTCCATCTCAAAAAAAAAAGTCCCCATGGCCGAACCCTTCCTTTTTCCCCCCAGTCTCATTTTGCCCTTCTTTTTAATAATAAAACCCCAGGCTACACCCTGGCTGCCCCGGCAGAGATTACATTTCCCAGACCTCTTTGCAGTTAGAGGTGGTCCCTGACCAAGTCCTCACCAATGACAGTGAGAAGACTTGATGTGTCTGACTCCCACATCTCTTCCTGGAAAGGAAATTGCCTACCCTCCACTATCTCTCTTCCTCCCATCACACAGGCTAGTGACTAACAAGATAGGAGGAGCCTGGGGCCCTACATGTCTTAGTGGAGGCGAGCTGCCTTCCCGCCCTCACCCAGCTATTGAGAGCCTACAGCGTAACTCACCCGACTGGTGATTATGAACGCATGGCACTGAACACGGCAGGGAAAACACGAAAGCCAGTTATAGAGGGACTCCTGCTTCAGTTGTACAATTAAGCAGCAATTAGAGTTTGTCGTTTGCTTTTAATTTTTTAATAAGTCATAGATACACATGCTTCAAAACTCAAAATAGCAAAAATGTATGCTGTGAAACGTCTTTCTTTACCCTGTTTCCCTGCCCAGATCCCATCCCACCCTCGGTGGTCAGATAAATACTGTCATTTGTTTCCTGTGGATTCTTCAAACATTTATATACATACACACAAATATAGATGCTTATATTTCCATCTTACTTACATAAAACATAGTTGTCTACATTCTACACCAACACTCTACACTGGTACCATTTCCGGGAATCTATCCTTAGAAAATAGCTGAAACTTTTACTATATGACCAAAGAAATTAATTGCAGCAGTATTTATAATAGTAAAAAAATGGAATCCTTAATGTACAAAAAAACACAAAACTTAGCTACCAATATTAAGTGTATTATGGTATATGTAGTGTCCATGAAAAAAAAATTTGTAAACAACGTTCAACAGCATAGAAAAATGCTTATAATTTCATATTAAGTGTAAGAATTAGATCAGAAATTGCAGGCCATGTGTTCATAGCTATGTAGAAAAATATACATAGGCTCACTCCCATAATACCAACACTTTGGGAGGCTGAGGCAGGAGGATCTCTTGAGGCCAGGAGTTCAAGACCAGCCCCGGCAAAATAGGGACACCCCACCCCAATCTCTACAAAAAAATATTAAAAATTAGCTGGGCACAGCAGCACACACCTGTAGTCCCAACTACTTAGGAGGCTGAAGTGGGAGGATTGTTTGAGCCCAGGAGATTAAGGCTGCAGTGAGCCATGAGGGCACCACTGCACTCCACCCTGGGCGACAGAGCAAGACCTCGTCTCAAAAAATATCTGTCTAGAAAAATGAATGAAAAGCACTACACCTAAATATTATCAGTGTTTTTTGTCAACTAGTGAAATTATTTTTTCTTCTGCTTCTCTATTTCGCAAAATGACAATGAGCTTGTGATTCTATATATAATAAGGGAGGGAGTGGGCTGAGGGAGGGATAGAAACAAATCCCTGCCTCCTTCCAGAAGCAGGGGTGTGGTGAACCAGGAGTGACCTGAGCGGGAGGCCGAAGTTGCATTTTCTTTTCCTCTGCTTTGGAAACAGAAACTCCTAGGCCTCCGCCTAGCTGCTGCCGTTTCTTTGGTCCTTCGCACTGGTGCTCCCTTCTGCTTGCAGTGTCGACGTTGGGCGTAGAAGAAGGAATCGCCCATAGGTGCCAAAGCCACAGGTAGCCACTTCACTGGGTGGCCTCTCTGCTCAGCTTGCCCCCAGGTGACTTTCACTTTCAGTATAGACCGGCCTGGGTTTAGTAAGCCTTCCGGGTTGGACAGCCACATCCAAGGCAGAAGCTTTGTACTAGCCAATTGGGACTTCAATGATATCTCTCCTTTTCAGCCCAAGGAATGAATGCTCCCCAAGTAAGACGCTGCTCTACCTTTTCCAGCCAATTAAGTTTCTCTTCTGCCACTTCTCCCCTCCTCTACCCACGCCCCCTCCACCAGCCACATCCACCACTGAGCCCCCTTGCAGATGCGTCTGCCCCTCCCACCCACGCCTGCGCCATGGCGACTGGAATCCTCCTCACTTTTCCATCTTTCATTTAGTTAGGCCAGCATTTTCCAGTGCATAATAGTACCTGGGTTTGTTTTGTTTGTTTGTTTATTTGTTTTTTGAGATGGAGTCTCACTCTGTCACCCAGGCTGGAGTGCAGTGGCACAATCTCAGCTTACTGCAACCTCCACCTCCCAAGTTCAAGCAATTCTCGTGCCTCAACCTCCCAAGTAGCTGGGATTACAGGTGCCTGCCACCACATCCAGCTAATTTTTGTATTTTTAATAGAGACGGGGTTTCACCATGTTGGTCAGGCTGGTCTCAAACTCCTGGCCTCAAGTGATCTGCCCGCCTCGCCCTCCCAAAGTGCTAGGATTACAGGCGTAAGCCTCCGTGCCGGGCCAGTACCTGGATTTTTTTAAGTTAGTAAGATTTTACTTTAAAATGTAGTAAGACAAAAAATAACTAGGGCCTCAAACCCATGATATCTTGAATACTCTTACTTGAGACAATGCTACAATCAGTTTTCGGGTTAAGAAAAAGGTGAATCAATGTCAATAAAAATATTATTTCAGTAAATATAGTCTTTAATATGTTTATTTTTATTATCTATATTTTTATATCTTTATTTATACAGTAGTTATCTTACCTGGCTATGGTAAACAACTAGGGTTTAGGAAACTCTATGCTAGGGTAAAAAATTTTGGGGGGACAGGTGTGGTGGCTCACGCCTATAATCCCAGCACTTTGGAAGGCCGAGGCAGGAGAACCACTTGAGCCCAGGAGTTCGAGACCAGCCTGGGCCACAAATTAATACCCCATCTCTGTTAAAATGAATATATATATATATATACACACACACACACACAAAAAAAAAAATTAGCCAGATGTGGTGGCATGTGCCTGTAGTCCCAGGTATTTAGGAGGCTGAGCTCAGAGGATCACTTGAGTCCTGGGAGTTCGAGGCTACAGTGAGCCATGGTCATGCCACTGCACTCCAGCCTGGGTGACACAGCAAGACCCTGTCTCAAAAATAAATAAATACATAAATAAATAAATAACTTTTTAAAAAATTAATACATTCCTGGGAGGGCTAACTTGTCACCCCTGAGATTTCTGCCCTCAGAGAGGAGCCTGGGCAGACAAGCCCAGAGGGACAGAGCTCCACAGTGGGGTATGAGAAGCCAGTGGCCACACCAAACATACTGTTTTTTTCAGAGCAGAATCTCTGGGGCTGCATCGGAAGCCTCCTCCTGATCTGATGATCTCAGAGCTCCCAAGGCAGCCACAGCCAAGGCCCGGCGTTGTCTACTTTTGCCCAGGAGAGGGAGTGACCCTGCAGGCAGCCTTCCCAGGCAAGCAGAAGAAGCCTGACTCAATGCCCCAGGGGCTGGGGGCAAATCTCACCTCCAGTCTCTGCATCTCCAAGAAGCTTGCTGAGGTAAGCTAGTGCAGCTGCAGGGAGATAGAACACACCTTCGGAAAAAAAAAAAAAAAAAAAAAACCCTGTCCATTTCCTGAAAGACAAGCTGACAAGCCAGGATCTTCCCACTTCCTCGAGGGGGCAAAAAAAAAAAAAAAAAAAAAAACAGGGATGGAAGGCGAGGTGGAAACAAAGATGGACCAAGTTAAATGCAGCAGGGCCTTTTAATCCCTCCGCACTTATATTTGGGACTCTCAGGCACTTGGCGCTTTTCTGAGCTGCCTAAAATGCGGGCCCTTCAGAACGCCTCACTGCAACAGGGAGATACACGTGGGTCGGGGTGGAGCAGGGCTGGAGGGCAGGCGAGAGGGTTCCTAGACTTGAAGACTTCAGGGGATTAGGGAGGTGACAGGCGTCTTCTGCAGGGACCGCTGCCAGCCCTCCGCCCCTCCCGCCCCCAAGTCTGTGTCCAGCCTTCGCCTGTCGCTGCTGACCTGAGTCTCTCACAATGACTCAGTTCACTGCTCTGGACATGTGGGAAGTGGGTGGAGGAGGGGTTGGCAGGTCTGGTCCCCACCAACTGCCACCTTGCCGGGTGTTAGCAGAACAGCAGGTGGGTCCAGAAGGAAGAAGTTTGCCCACATTGGCATCTGGCAGCATCACGCTGCAGCTTCCATGATATAAATACAGGGAGTGAAAATAGCTAATCCCAGATAACAGCAGTGTAATCACCCAGCACCCGGCCTTGAATCCCAGAGCATTTGGAGGAAGCAGCTGCGGGGCTGCCCCCTTCAGCGGCCACTGCCCCTGGGTGGCCTGGGCTGAGAGTCTAAGCCAGAACAAAGCTGGAGAGTGGAGAGCAACTGGAAGAAAGAGACCTGATGAAAAGCACCTCTAATCACAGCTTGGCCTGGGATGGGATGATTTTTCTAGAGGCACCATGAAAATTCCGAGCTTCCAGCAATGTGAACCTGGTCTCCCTGCTCTTAGTTGAGATGCGTGATGATATACATGGGATCATCTAAGTTCAGGGTTTGGTTGTTTTTTTTTAACTTCTGGGTGTGATCATCACGGATATATTATTGTCCTCTAGTTTGGGAGGGTCAGGGCCTCTCCCAGGCTCCTCTTACATCTGGCCCTGAGCACCAGGGTGGTCGATCTGTGGCCATAACCCCAGGCTTCTGAGTTCAGTTCTGAGGCACTAGCCACTCAGAGTAGTTACCCCGAGGATCCAAAAGGCAGCTCGCAGCCACCGCTCCTGTGGTGACCAAAAATTGGGAGAAGCCACTGGGCTTTGCTGTCCTCAGTCATTTTGCTCCAACAAGACATTAAATGAGGGCTGGCGGAGACGGCGTGAAGAGCTCAGGCGCTCCTCCTGTCCCATGTGGGGCGCTATTCGATTGTCTGGCTGCTAGCTGATGGACAAGCCATCCCCACCACCGGTGACCTGGCTTCCTAGTTGCACTTCTGAAGGCTGTGGGCACTCAGATCCCTCTGATGGGTCATGAGGCACCCTCTCTCTCAGACGCAGAGAGCCGACAGAGCTGGCTGGCACTGGAGCTGGCTTGGGCTGAGGACCCTAAGGCAGAGAGGCCACAGAGGCGCCCAGAGGAAGGGTGGAGAGCTGGGCCTCAGAAGGAATTCTCCTGCGAGCACCCAAGATATGTGATTCCTTACAGAACCAGCGTTACTATATCTGGGAAAAGAGGAGAGGAACTGCCCAGAACAAACCAGAAGAAAGGGGAAACAGAAACACTTGTCACCCACACGCAATCTAGGAGTGGGGATGAACAGGACTCTTGACTGGAGTCTGAGAGGCTATTCTCTGACTCTCTAGATTGGAGAACGCAGCTTATTATGAATAATGTTATTTTTGTTTGGAGTTTCATGTCACTTTATTAAACAAGTTTTCCTTTAGTCAACCACAGACGAAAGTAACCGTGTTCTCAACTTCTAATAAGATCATAAAGATCAGTCATGAATATTTCAGTGAAAGCAAAACATAAGCCGCACAAATCTCTGAGCCCCAGACTCAAAGTTGTTTGAGACTGAAGTGGGTGGATAACTAGGCCCACGAGTTCGAGACCAGCCTGGCCAACATAGTGAAACCCTGTCTCAAAAAAAGAAGAAAAGAAACATTTTTAAATGCTGCAAATGGAGTGTGTGGACGGCTTGCCCACCTCAAAGTCCCATCAGCTCACCAGCAATAGAGACCGTGTCCAAAGAGGGTCCCATGACGTTGTAATGCCACCCTGGGCCACCACAGGAACCTCAGCCCCCAAAATCAAATTTGAGGAGAATATTTGCTGATATGAGGAAATGCATATAATTTTAAATTAGGTAGAAAATCAGAACAGGCCGGGCTTGGTGGCTCATGCCTATAATCCCAGCACTTTGAGAGGCCAAGGCAGGAGGATCATTTGGGCACAGGAGTTCAAGACCAGCTCGGGCAGCATAGCAAGACACCATCTCTACAAAAAAGAAATTAAAATTAGCCAGGCATGGTGGCAGGTGCCTATAGTCCCAGACACACAGGAGGCTAAGCAAAGAGGATCGCTTGAGCCCAGGAGGTAGAGGCTGGAGTGAGCTATGAGTGCTCCGCTTTACTTCAGCCTGGGTGACACAGTGAGACGCCTATCTCAAACATGAAAAGTCAGAACAGAAATTGCATACAATATGATCTCAACTATGTAAAATGTAGAGAGAGAAAAATAATAAAAAGCAACACACCTAAATATTGTCTGATAGTCCATTTCAATTAACACATAAAATAAAGAATAATATAGTTAAGTATTTGACCATGGCAAGCAACTGAGGTTTAGGAAACTTTACATTAGGATATTCATTCAATTAAAAAAAAAAAAAACTTTAAAAATATATTCAAGCCAGGCACAGTGGCTCATGCTTGTAATCCCAGCACTTTGGGAGGCTGAGGTGGGAGAATCATTTGAGCCCAGGAGTTTGAGGCTGCAGTGAGCCATGACTGCACCACTGCTCTCCAGCCCTAAACAGAAGACGACACTGGTTCCCTATTTTACCCTGCAGGTGAACGCCACAAGGTTCTATGCAGAGCCTCTGCCTGATCCCATCTTCTTCCGCCTTGGCTTGGACACTGCTCACCCACTAAGATCCTTGGTAACAGACTGAGATCAGAGATGACAGCTGAGTAGGAACTATGGTGGGATATTAACTATCGTGCAGTCTAGCTATATCTGAGTCTCTTACTCCGCATCAAAACCTTTTTCCTGAAATACTTAACGCAGAACAAGCAAAAAATATATATGAGAATAAAAAGAGAAGGAAATCACCATTCATCAAATGTATACTAAGTGCCAACAATTATATTTAAAACATTATGTATTTTCTTTGATGCAGCCCTCATAACAGCTTAGGGGATAAGATATTCTTCTTTTCATGGATGAGAAAACTAAGTCCCACGGAAGTTAATTAACTTGCCCAAGGTCACCCAGGTAAAAGTGGTCAAGCAAAGTTCAAATCTGGTGGGTCTGATGCCAAAGCTCAATGTCTTTGCCCCCAAGCCCTTTGCTCCCTGCCCCTGAAAGGACTTAAATATACAAGAAAAGCAATGAGTGGGTAGGAAGACGAGACGGAATATAAGCTGAGATTGACAAGATTCCACATGGCTGGCAACCTTTATTAGCACATATTTTAGCATTGTGGAAGCATACGAGCTTAGAAAAAGAAAGCCAGAGAAGTAAAAACCGTGAAGAAGTAAAAGGCAAAAGCTCAGGGAAGCATTGTGGAATGAGCCCCTCAGCTCCACACTTGTTGGGCTACCGCCTGCTACTCCAGAAATGGATTTCTCTGGCCAGTCTGAAAGTGCAGGAATCCGCTGCCTATGAAATGAACAGAACCAAGTCTTCCACCTCCGCCAGACAGGCAACTCCGCCGTAATCTAATCGCACCCCTTGAAGCCCCAGCCAGCAATCTCTTTCCCTCACCCTGTCACAAATGCCATCACGTTGCATCACCGCCTCCCTCACATGCACAGCCCGGGCAGGACACTGGGACCTGTCTTGGCCACACATCCACAGATCGGCAGGGTCAGCCCTGGTTCTGTGCAGTTCACAAAGGCCAAAATAAGCATGAGCCCCAGAGGGGCCCCTGCCAGGTGGCAGGCTGAGCTGCCAAGGAGGTCAAGGTTTGGAGGTTTTCTTTTTTGTTGTTTTTAAGACAGAGTCTTTCTCTGTCACCCCGGCTGGAGTGCGGTAGCTCAATCTCAGCTTACTGCAAGCTCCGCCTCCTGGGTTCACACTATTCTCCTGCCTCATCCTCCCGAGTAGCTGGGACTACAGGCACCCGCCACCACGCCCAGCTAATTTTTTGTATTTTTAGTAGAGTCGGGGTTTCACCATGTTAGCCAGGATGGTCTCAATCTCCTGACCTCGTGATCCACCCGCCTCAGCCTCCCAAAGTGGAGGTTTTCTTTTAGCCGAGTCCAGGGACTCTCACTGCTGCACACTGTGGGATCTGCTCACGGAAAGTTATTAGACGCAAAAACAAAAGAAATAACCCAGGGAAGCTTCCTGAAATGCAATTATGTGGGAAAAGAAGTGAGAAAAAGTACAATAAAAACTCACCTGATCATCCAGATTCAAGATTTGACTCGCAGAACGATGTACCATCAACCTGCCCGATGTTTAAAAAGCAACAAAAGAGACCACCTGATGCAAAGTGCTCTGAGCACCTGCACCCTGGGGCTGGGAGTCAGCACGGGCCCTCCTTCCAACAGGGCTCAGATGCCCCTGGAAATCTGGGGTGCAGGATCTGGGCTTTAGCGCCTCACATTTACACTGGATTCCATGTTTCCATGTAGCTTATCCCATTTGCTCCTGCAATAATCCAGGAGGCAGGTAAGCCCAGTGTTACCACTCTCATTTGACTAATGAAGAAAGAAAAGCACATGTGACCCAAGGTTTTTTTTGTTTTGTTTTGTTTTTGAGATGGAGTCTCACTCTGTTGCCCGGCTGGAGTGCAGTGGCGCCATCTCGGCTCACTGCAACCTCCGCCTCCCAGGTTCAAGCACTTCTCCCTGCCTCAGCTTCCCAAATAGCCGGAATTACAGGCACCTGCTACCACACCCGGCTAATTTTTGTATTTTTAGTAGAGACGGGATTTCGCCATGTTGACCAGGCTGGTCTCAAACTCCTGACCTCAAGTGACCCACCTGCCTCGGCCTCCCAAAGTGCTGGGATTACAGGGGTGAGTCACTGTGCCCAGCCTCCACCCAAGGTCGTAGAAGTAATTAGTTACCGTGCTGAGACTAGAACTAATAAAACCTGGAAGGGTGAACTCCCATTATCAGTAGTAGCGAAGTACGTAATTCAGACTGACCTCCATTCCGCTGAGCACAACTGGGAATGCTGCAGAATAAGTAAATCCTGAATCAGACAAATGGGAAAAAAAAAACCACGAAATGTCTTGGAATACATAATGAAGAGGGATATTGTCAAGCCCTCTCTGTTACTTTGCCCAGCATAGTTAGAATTGAGGGTTCTTAATCGATTCAAAGTAAATAATAAAATTAACCTGCCTTTCTTCTCAATAAATGTAAAATAATAAACCAGGAGTGGTGGCACACACCTGTAGTCCCAACTACATGGGAGGCTGAGTCAGGAGGATCACTTGAGCCCAGGAGTTCAAGGCTGCAGTGCACTGGAAGGGCACCTGTGAACAGTCACTGCACTCCAGGCAGGGCAACAGAGCAAGACTCTGTCTATAAAAGAATAAAATATAAAATAATTTATTTTTAAATATAAAAATAAAATATAAAATAATAAAATATAAAATAAATAATTAAAATAAAAATATAAAATGTAAAATAATTTATGATGATGGTGATTCCTAAATGATTATCACTTTGTCTCAGGTATAAGGACTTGTCACTAAAGCACACAAAGGTAAAATAAACTGAAAGAAAAATCTATATAGACTTTTTTTAGAAGTGGTTTCTTTGTGAGAATTTTGTCAGTCAGATGAAACGAAAAAAATTATCAGCTTGTCTTGCTACTGTTTATAAGCATTTGTTGTATGCGTTTAATAAAGTTGATAATGATTAAAAAAAAAAAGGCACCAAACTGCTTAAAGACACCAGAGAGCTACAAAATAGAGAAGAATAACCAGCCAGGACTCAAACGAAGGAGGAGGCCGTGCGAAGGGAGTCTGTCCTTTGAGCTCCCCGGGCCCTGCAGCGTGTGTCAATTCTACCATGGCTGGCCAAGAGGCTGGGTGGACTTTCAAGAGCCTCGCAGGGCTAAAGGGGCAGGGACCCAATCTGAGGCTGAGAGTGGGGTTGGGATTCATCTTGAACTGGGATTCCAAAGGGAAGCTCCCTACAAGTAAGTGTGACCCAGAAGCAGACAGGCCCTTGCAGAGACCACAGCTCCACTGCAGGTATTCTAAAGCCCCGAAATTAGATTTCAGGAAACCTAAATTGTTGGTGCCCCAGGCGCCTAACAGAGGCAAACATAAATCTTCTTAGGAGGAAAACATCATCATCCGAAGCCTAAAATTAATTCTGCAAGCAATTTTTCAAATACAATATCCAAAACACAGTAACTTCCTGATTCCAGATTCAATTCTTGTCAATGCTGTCACCCAAGCTTTTATTTCTTGATGACTTTTAGAGCTGGACAAACTTGAATTCAAGTACTAGCTGTTTGATATTACACATCTACACATCTGCTTTCTCTCTGTAAAACACATATAGTAAAATTTAGTCAAAAAATATAGGCCGGGCGCGGTGGCTCAAGCCTGTAATCCCAGCACTTTGGGAGGCCAAGACGGGCGGATCACGAAGGTCAGGAGATCGAGACTATCCTGGTTAACCCAGTGAAACCCTGTCTCTACTAAAAAATACAAAAAAAAAAAAAACTAGCCGGGCGAGGTGGCGGACGCCTGTAGTCCCAGCTACTTGGGAGGCTGAGGCAGGAGAATGGCGTAAACCCGGGAGGCGGAGCTTGCAGTGAGCTGAGATCCGGCCACTGCACTCCAGCCTGGGCGACAGAGCGAGACTCCATCTCAAAAATATATATATATATATACACACACATACATACATATATACATATATATATGCACCTGGCATTTTAACAGCTGCTAAACAAAATTAAATCCCTGCCCCCTCATTTTTCCTCTTCCTTCCTGAGACTCTGGCATCCCTCAAATAATCATCATTGATAAGTTTGGGTCCCCTTCCATTTCTTATTTCTTATACTTCTCTAATTATTTGCTGAACCATTGTTATATTACCCATATTTATGTTTTTAGGGAGAACGGTTTCATTTATTACATCTCACTTTCTTGAATGGTTCTTCCTTCTTGGGCTTGCCCCATCTGTCCTGGTCTGGAAAATTCAATCACAGTCCCTATAAGGCATAGCTCACTGCCCTGGACACCTCACCTCCTGAGAGCCCGCATATCAGGGTGATTCCTGCAGTGGAGCATCAGAAACATGACTGCCTTGGAGCTGGAGCATAAGATGTATCCCACATGGCCAAAGGCATGAACTCGATCATGGCCAACCTAAGCTCCGGGATAACAGGAGTTCCTCATTTGATCAGATGATCACGTGACACCAGTTAACATTTAGGAAGCACCTACCATGGATCAGGCATTGCAATGAGCACGTGGCCCCCAAGAGGGTCCCAGTCTACTGAGGAACAAACCATTTCAAAAAGTATCAAAGCACAGTATGATGGAGTTAGGAAGAGGGGAAGCTAACCTGACCAAGGATAACACTAGTCCTGGACCTTCTCCTTCTCTGTACTCCCCCTACTTACTGTCATTCATTGCCACGGCTTTAAACACCATATATACACTGATGGTTTCCAAATATATATCTCCAACCCAGATCTATCCACTACACTCCAGACTCAGAAAACAACTGCCTGTTAAAAACATGGATGTCTACAAAAATCTAAAACTTAACTCATTTATAAGACATATATATAGTAGAAATAGAGACAGGGTCTCCCTATGTTGCTAAGGCTGATTTCAAACTTCTGGGCTCAAGCAATCCACCTGTACCAATCTTGCAAAGTGCTGAGATTACAGGTGCGAGCCACCCCACCTGGCCTCATCTATAAGACAGCTATTGAGTTCCTGCCAATTACCCTTCCCTTCACACGCGCACACACACACACACAACACACACGCGCACGCACACACACACACACACACACAGATTTTCTTCAAGTCTTCCCCATCCCAGGAAATGATGCTAGTTGCCTAAGCCAGATTCTTAGGCACTGAGAGGTTATCCTCAATCCTTCTTTTTCCTTTTTATCCCCCAAAACCAATCCATCAGCATGGCTTAAAATTATCTTATTTATCTGTTTGAATGTATTCATTTTCTTCCACCAGAATGTTAACTTCTTAAATGTGGGGACTTTGCTATTCTTTTGATTTTTGTTTTACTTTCCCTACTGCATTCCCAGCCTGTGGAACTGTCACTTAGTAGACTCTTGATAAGTATTTGTTAACTGGCTAAGAATGTCAGGAAAGGTGGCACAGGGGAGATGACAGTTCAGCTGGCTCTTGAAATAGAAGTAGGGGCTGGGCGCAGCGGCTCACACCTGTAATCCCAACATTTTGGGAGAACAAGGCAGAAGGATCACTTGAGTCCAAGAGTTTCAAACCAGCCTGGGCGACATAGTGAGAACCCAGACCCCATTCCTACTTAAAAAAAAAAAAAGAAAGAAAGAAAGAAAGAAAGAAATAGAAGTAGGTATTCACCTGCTAGGGAAGGGGGAAGGGAACACGAGGAAGAAGGAACAGTATGGGCAAAGATGGGGGCAATAAAAAGCAAAGAGTATCTAAGAAGCTGAGATTCTGAAGTCAGGAACACTCCAGTCCTCACTCAGCCCCTAGCTCTAAAATTCTTCTAAAAACAGTTTCCTGATCTAAGTACAATGGAGCTAATACTAGTACTTTCTTCATAGCGAAGTCTTGAAAATTAAATGAGAATGGGCAGAGCACACTTTTGGTATGCAACTAATAGTAGTTTTATTGTCTCTAATGTTGATACACTTACAATTAGTAACACAGTATTAATAATTTAGTGTTCTAAAATGCAGGTTGCATGAGAGTTTCTGAGAGATGTGACCGGATGGTCATGTAGGAGTCAGATCACTTGAGGCTAGGGAATCTTCAAAAACATTTAGCAGCAGTGGCCAACTGATCATGGCTCTGCCAATTATTCTACTACTCAAGGTGTTAAGCGATCAGAAAACTCTTGCCTGAGAGCAAATTTGTGTTCTTACACAAGCCAAGCAGACATTAGCCACTATAGAGCAATTATGAGAGTTTGTGTGTTAGTTATCTACTGCTGCATTACAAATTACCCCAAATCTTGGCAGCAGAAAGAAAACAAGAAACATTTATAATCTCATACAGTTTCTGTGGGTCAGGAATACAGAAACAGCTTAGCTGGATCATTCTGACTTCAGCTGTCTCATGAGATTAGAGTCAAGATGTTGGCTCTGTTGCAATCACTTGAAGGATTTACTGGGGCTGGAAGATTCATTTCCAGATTGTTAATATGGTTGGCCAGTTTATGCTGGCTGTTGGCAGGAGGTCTTAGTTACTTGCCATATAGTCTTCTCCATGGGGCTGCTTGAGCATCCTCACAACTTGGCAACTAGTTTCCCCCAGAGTGGGTGATCCAAAAGAGGGCAAGAAGGAAACCACGATATCATTTATGATCTACTGTCAGAGGTCATACACAGTCATTTCTACAATACTCTATTGGTTACCAGGTCAGTCCTACTCACTGTGGGAGGGAGGTAGGAGCCTCAGTTCTCCATGTGGCCTCCTATCCTTCCAGAATATCAGGAATTGAGAATCACCGAGGGCCATCTTGGAAGCTGGCTATCACAGTTGGCCACAGTGGAATTGAATTTTTTCTCACACTCCAGTAGATGGAACCAAATAGCAATGCTGAGAGAGGAAGTACAGAAATGAAAATTAGCTGGTCATGGTGGCACTTAGTCCCACCTACTTGGGAGACTGAGGTAGGAGGATCACTTGAACCCGGGAGGTCCAGGCTGCAGTGAGCCATGGTTGCGCCGCTACACTCCAGCCTGGGTGACACAGACCCTGTCTCCAAAAAAAGGAAAGCAGAAGAACAAGACTGCTAAGACAATAAAGTAATAATAATAGTATGATGTCAACAGTGGCTATCACTTATCAAATGCTTCTCTGGCACTGGGCAATGGCCAAGATCTTTCCATGCTCTCTCACTGGGGCAACAAATTACACTCCATGGCCCAAATCTAGCCTACCACCTGATTTTGTAAATCAAGTCTTATTAGAACACAGCCATACCCATTTGAATACATATTGTCTGTGACTACTTTCACCTACAACAGCAGAGTTGAGTAATCGTGACAGAAACCACAGGGTCTACCGAGCCTAAAATATTTACTATGTACCCCTTCACCAAAAAACAATTTGCTGATCCATTGTCCATCTCATTAAAACCTCATAACAAATCCCATGAAGTGATATTACTTTCCTTGTTTTATAGATGAGGAAACAGAGGATCAAATACATGAAGTGACTTGCCCAAGATCATGTTTGTCGTAAGTAGCAGAGTAAGATTCATACCCAGGCAGCCTGACTTCAGGATCTGAGTTGCACTGGGCTAGGAATCAGAAAGGCTGGCTTTTCTGAGTAGCTATGTGGCAATTATTTAAGGTCTTGCTCCTCATTTTTCTCTGCTGAGAGGATAGATATTTAAAAGTCTGTTCAACTATTTCACAGGAAGGTCAAATGGTAAATATAAAAGTGGACCAAAGAAGCAGCTAGTGTTCTTAGTTTGTGATGCTAGAGCAGGAAGGAGAACTCTGAAAGAAATGGCTAGAGGAGAAGTCCCTTGTTTACCTCTGCATAACCCAAAACTTACTGGCTGAAAACAACAGTAGTTGATTGTGGCTCATGATTTTCTGAGTTGGCTGGGTGGTCCTCAGCTGGTTCCCCCACGAACTCATTTATTCAGCTGCATTCAGCTGGAGCAGTGGTTCTCAACCAGGGATGACTGGGGACTCTGTTGGTAGGTGCTGCTGGTACCTGGTGGGTAGAGGCCAGGGATGCTGCAAAACTTACGCAGGAGAGCCTGCACAACAAACAATTATCTGGCCCTAAATGTCAATAGTGCTGAGGTTGAGAAATCTGAGCTAGAAAGTCAACTGGGATGGAAAATTCAAGATGCCCTCACTCATGAGTCTGGCAGGTGGTGCTGGCAGTTGGCTGGGGGTCTCAATTCTCTTCCATGTAGTCTCTCATCCTCCAGGAGGCTAGACTAACTTTGCTGCAACATGGTCTCAGGGCAGAATTCCAAATGAGTGAAGGTAGAAGCTGCAAGGCCTCTTGAGATCTGGGCTCTGGAACTCACCCAATGTTGTTTCCATCACATTCTCTCTTTTTTTTTTTTTTTTTTTTGAGACAGAGCCTTGCTCTGTCGCCCAGGCTGGAGTGCAGTGGCATAGTCACGGCTCACTGCAGCCTCAACCTCCCAGGCTCAAGCAATCCTCCCACCACAGCCACTCAAATAGCTGGGACTACGGTGTGTACCACCACACCCGGCTAACTTTTTGTGTTTTTTGCAGAGTCGGGGTTTTGCCATGTGGCCCAGGCTGGTCTCAAACTCCAGGTTGGTCTTGAACTCCAAGAGGTCTTGAGTGCTGGGCTCAAGCAATCCACCTGCTTCAGTCTCCCAAAGTGCTGGATTACAGGCATGAGCCACCACGCCTGACCTGTTTCCATGACATTCTATTGACCAAAGCAAGTCACAAGATTAGCCCAGGCTGGATGCAGTGGCTTGTGCCTGTAATTTCAGCACTTTAGGAGGCCAAGGCAGGAGGATAGCTGAAGGTCAGGAGTTCAAGACTAGCCTGGGCAACATAGTGAGACCCCGTTTCTACAAAAAATTTTTTAAATGAGCCAGATGTGATGGTGCATGCCTGCAGTCACAGCTACTTGGGAGGCTGAGGCTGCAGTGAGCCATGACTGCACCATTGTACTCCAGCCTGGGCAACAGAGCCAGATCCTATCTCAAAAAAAAAAAAAAAAGAGAAAGAAACAAGATCCGCCCAAATTCAAGGAGTAGAGATCTAGACTCCACCTCTGCTGGGGAGGAGGAGAAAAGTCACATTGCACAGGGGGTAAACAGTGGGATCGGAAGAATCCGTGGCTATTAAACCATTATCTACTACAAGAAGTAAGATTAACTGTATTTCCACTTTAGCTACATAGCTCAGGGGACTGCTCTATGCCAGTGGTTCTCAAAGTGTGGTCCTCAGACCTGCAGTATGAATATCCCCTGAGAACTTATTAGAAATGCAAATCCTTGGGAGGCTGAGGTGGGTGAATCACCTGAGGTCAGGAGTTCGAGACCAGCCTGGGCAACATAGCGAAACCCCTCCTCTACTAAAAATACAAAAATTGGCAGGGCATGGTGGCATGCACCTGTAATCCCAGCTACTCAGGAGGCTGAAGCAGGAGAATCGCTTGAACCCAGGAGGCAGAGGTTGCAGTGAGCTGAGATCACGCCATTGTACTCCAGCCTGGGTAACGGGAGCGAAACTCTGTCTCAAAAAAAAAAAAAAAGAGAGAGAGAGGAAAAGAAAATTCTAAGGCACCAAATCAGAAATGTGGGGTGGGGCCCAGCAATCTGTGAGTTAGCAAGCTCCCCAGAAGATCCTGACACTCAATCAAGTTTGGAAGCCACCAGCCTAAGGTAAGCAACCAGATCAGAAACTTCTCCATGCCCAGGTCTCTAGCTTGAAAGTTGGTGGAGGCCAAACATCCCTCCCCTCCTATCCCCTACCTCTCCATGGGTCTCTGCCATTCACCTGAGGATAAAATGCTCTCTTTAGGCCAGGCTTGGTGGCTTACACCTGTAATCCCAGCACTTTAGGAGGCCAAAGTGGGAGGATCGCTTGATGCCAGGAATTCAAGGCCAGCCTGGGCAACATAGCAAGACTTCATTTGTATAAAAATTAAAAGACCTCATCTCTACATAAAATGTTTTAAAAAATTAGCCAGGTATGGTGGCTCACACCTGTGGCCCCAGCTACTTGGGAGGCTCAGGTGGGAAGATCACTTGAGCCCAGGAGGTGGAGGCTTTAGTGAGCCAAGATTGCGCCACTGCACTCCAGCCTAGGCACCAGAGCAAGGCCCCATCTCAAAATATATAAAAACTAATAAATGATCAAGTAAGTCTTTCTGACCAGTGGCTCTATCTTAGCACAGTAGAGGCTGCTTTCCAAGGCACTGGGGGTGTGAGAGGAAGAGGCAAGGCCGTAACAATCAATTGCTGGGGATGCTACCATGAGGATTTAGGGACTGGATAGAGAATTTAAACAGAGCAGTTTCCAAACAGGAGCCACCATGAGGTCAGGGGGAGCTGGTATTGAAAGCCCCGAGTGCCAGGCCTCCGCTACGCTCAGCCTTTCTGTTTTATGTATTGGGATTTTGCATAAACATATCATTTGCTATGAGGGTTCCACTGCTTTAAAGCAAAAAATTAAAAAACAACTGGATGAGCACTAATGTTCCTTTTAACTTTCAGATTGTAATGTTCTGTGTATGAAGTCTGTGTGTGCCCAGAGTGTTCAATAATACCCAAAACATAATCATCCTCCTTATACTCATGTACAACATATAAATATAAACTATTACTATAACATAAACAACCCAACCTCAACACTCACTTCCCCTTCCACTGAAAAACTGGAAATCATCTTCTTTGGTTTGAACAGGCAGAGAGGAGCACTTTCATTAATGACCTTTTACTTTTTGTCGCTAGGAGAAAAATGGTGATGACATCTTTTTGGCCAGATGGAACTGATGGAAGATTTATGGAGCAGCTGAGAACTGTCAGAGCCAGGCAGAGCCCATAAGACAGTGACCGTGGCCTTTTCATCAGGGAGCACACTGTTTTCTGGACTCTGCTAACACAAGAGAGCCTATCTACCCAGTCATCGGTGAGGTTATCCCAATACCCCACCAGCTGCTGCCACCCAATCTGGAGGCCTGCGCTCTTGCTCTTGAGGGATGGCATGTGACTGCACGGGAGCCTCAGCCCCCCCTTGCCCCAGTCTGGCACCCAGGGCCCTCCCAGAGTGGGAAACCTCATCCAATGCCTTCTCGGTTACAGAGATTTCAGAAATTAGTCACAGAAAGGAGGGCGGGAAGAGAGTGGAGATTTCCCAAAGGAGCCGGTAACAATATCTGGGGTCTTTCCCCTCAAGGTCACAGCAGCTCGGATTGTCCCTGAGTTAGCCACGAGTGGTCAAGAATGAAATCAACCTCTGCAAACCCTCCGCTGACTTGTCCAGCATCTACTCTACAAAGAGCTCTACAAAGAGCTCCTATGGGGTAGGAGTCCTCATTCACTGAGCCTTTCTCTTTGGAGATTTTCATTTCTCACCCCGTCCCCTCCCCCGCCTCAGGGGGCTGCCCCAATGCCCAAGAGTTACCAGACAGAAGGAAGGGGTGAAGCTGGAGGCTGGAGTCCAGCATTTGCTTGAGACAGTCTTGGACTGACTTCCCATCCTCATCTTGTGAAGCATCTCCTGTTAAAACACTCATTGGGAGCCTTTCTCCGGCCCTAGTGACCAAATGTCTGAATCTGCACAGGATAGTCTGAGTCTGTACCTCCTCCTGTCCTGGAATCATTACTGACATCATTGTCTTTCACTCTCAAAGTTCCCACGTGGACAATAAACCATACAGTTACCCCACATTTCACTACATCACCACCTACGCTTTTCAGGAAGAATCTGAGAAACCTCAAATAGTTCTGCATGCCAAGAGATGTGGGATTAAAAACGAGCCAAAAAGCAACGATGTTCATTGGTTAGTAACAGGGAAGCCAGTGAAACAAGTCAAATGGGCCGGGCACGGTGGCTCGTGCCTGTAATCCCAGCACTTTGGGAGGCTGAGGCAGGCGGATCACGAGGTCAGGAGATCGAGACCATCCTGGCTAACATGGTGAAACCCCATCTCTACCAAAAATACAAAAGATTGGCCGGGCGTGGTAGCAGGCACCTGTAGTCCCAGCTACTTGGGAGGCTGAGGCAGGAGAATGGCCTGAACCCGGGAGGAGGAGCTTGCAGTGAGACGAGATGGCGCCACTGCACTCCAGCCTGGGCAACACAGCGAGACTCCATCTCAAAAAAAAAAAAAAAAAAAGTCAACAATAGGAAATGGTTGAATAAACCATGGCTTGTCAGTATGGAATACTATGCATCCTTTTAAAAGGAAAAAGCGGATCTATATGTCCTGATGTAGAAAGATCGCTGAAACAGATTGGTAAGAAAAAAAAGCAAACTGTAGGTCAATGCAAAATGAATGATCCCTGTTATCTTTTCTTTGTAATTATACATGTAGAGGTGCATATGTATGCATATACATGCATAGAGAAACGTCTAGGACAACACAGTCTAATAGAAATAGAAAGTGGCCGGGCACAGTGGCTTAGGCCTGTAATTGCTATACTTCAGGAGGCAGAAGCAGGAGGATTACCTGAGGCCAGGAGTTTGAGAGCAGTCTGGGCAACAAGTCGAGACCCTATCTCTACCAAAACAAAAATGTTTTAATTAGTATGGTGCAATGGCATGAGCCTGTAGTCTCAGCTACTCGGGAGGCTGAGGTGGGAGGATTGCTTGAGCCCCGGAGTTCAAGGCTGTAGCGAGCTGTGATCGCGCCACTGCACTCCAGCCTGGGTGACCACAGAGTGAGACCCAGTCTTAAGAACAAAAACAAAGAAAGAAATATAATGTGAGCCACGTATATAATTTTAAATTTTCTGGTATCCATATTTTTACAAAGTGAAATTTATTTTATGTAACCCAATGTATCCAAAATATTATGAAAATTAATATAAAAAAATAATGAACTATTTAACCTTTTTTATACTAAATTCTCAAAATTATACTTCCAGTGATCTCAATTCATTTCAGCCTCATTTCAGGGGCTCAACAGCCACACATATTATTGAATAGCACACATCTAGAAAGACACACATCTAACAGATAACAAGGGTTATTTCTGAGGAGAGACGTGAGACTAGGGCAATAGAGTGATTTCTAAGGAATTTGAAATGTTTACAATGAGAATTTATTCCTTACTTATAGAATCTTATAAAACAATAAAAACTTTTAATGTTTAAAAATAAGGAGCAAGAATATGAGATGCAAAGCAAAATCTATCTGTGGCCATGAGGAAACAGCATTAGATTTATCAGCCAAAAAGAGAGTTTGCATTTTTTTAAATCTGTGGTCCTCCCCATCCTCCAGGGCTGGCCCTCTGGCTGTGGGTCTTCGTTAGCCTGCCAAGGCACCCCACAGCAAGTCTCCAGAGGGCTGCCTGGCTTGGTTTCCCCATGTAGAAACAGGAAGCCCTGGCTGCCTCCCTGAGGAGTCTGTCATCTCAGGAAAGCAGGATGGTACTCTCAAATACTCACACTGAAGGTTTAAGTCTGTCTGTCAAAGTGCAGATCCGAAACCCAGTGCCATCAAAATAGCCTGGCATGTTTATTTCAAAATGCAGGCTCCAGGGCCAGGCGTTGTGGCTCATGCCTATAATCCCAGCACTTTGGGAAGCTGAGGTGGGAGGATCGCTTGAGGCCAGCCGTTTGAGACCAACTGGGCAACATAGTGAAACCCTGTCTCTGCTATATATACTTTTTAATTTTTTTAAGTTTTTTTTTTTTTTAATGCAGACTCCTGAGCCCTACTAAATAAGAATTTCTGAAGGGAGCCCAAGACTCTGCATTGAACAAGAATTCCAGGTGATTCTTCAGCCCAACTGAGATACCACGGGTTATCATTCTCTTCTAGTCTTTTCCCCAGTGCTGAGGATTCCTGGCTAGAATCTGATTCCAGCTCAAATCCTGCTGACAAAGCCTGGGAGGAGACAAGAAATCCAAACACTCTGAGCTCCCCCTGCCCCACTGGTGGTCCGAGCGCAATGGTGTTTACAACTAATTGGTCACAATCAGTTATAGGTTTCTTTATTCCTTCTCCTTTCCCACTGCTTCACTTGATTAGCCTTTAAAAAAAAAAAAGGAAAGAAAGTACTTTTTTTTTTTTTAAGAGATAAAGTCTAGTCCTGTTGCCCAGGCTGGAGTGCAATGGTGCAATCATGGCTCACTGCAGTCTCAACTCCTGGGTTCAAGCAGGAGTCTGGCCAGATTTTTTAATTTTTTGTAGAGAATGGGTGTCACTGTGTTGTTCAGGCTGGTCTGGAACTCCCGGCCTCAAGCAATCCTTTCTCCTTGACCTCCCAAATTACTGGGATTACAGGTCTGAACTATCATGCCCCGCTGATATTATTTTTAATTGACAAATCATAAATGTATATATTTATAGGTACAAGGCAATGTTTCAATATATGTATGTGGTATGGAACTCCTAACTCAAGCTAATCAATATATCCATCACCTTGCTTACCTGATTTTTTTATGGTGAGACGTTTGAAATCTGCAGTTAGTCATTCTGAAGTGTATAATACATTATTATTGACTACAGCTCCCTGCTGTGCAATGATGTCAAAACCTACTCCTCCTTTGTGTCTGGACCTTTGTACCTTTTGATCAACAACTCTCCACTCCCATTTTCACAACTGAAGGAAGGGGCTGGTTGGCACACACAGCTCAGGAGAGGCAGGTTATCCACTGGACTCCTCCCCGGGTGCTCTTTCCACTGCTTCACAGGACTCTGACACAGAATGACTTACCACCCACTCACCCCACTCAGCCACCCTTAGCCAGTTAACAGAAAGGCACTCTCCCCATAGTTAAACATGCAAATGAACGTTTCCATCAAAGCTGAATGTCCTTTAAAAAGCTGGTGCCCATTCTCCTTCCCTAACACCTGGGCACTGTCAGTCCCCATGTGGATGAGAGACAGAGAGAGACATGTTCCTTCTCCCCACACCCAGAACCCCTCCCTCCCAGGCCAGGCTGGGCACATTCCCTCAGACTTGTAAACCCTCCTTGCCCTTGAAGGTCATCTCTCTCTCTCTCTCTCTCTCCCCCCCGCTTCTATCTCTCTATCTCTCCTCTGTCAACTGTCTCTTCTCTCAATCTCCTCCCCCATTTCTCTCTCTGTCTCTCTCTCTCACACTCGCCCCCTCTTCTGTTTCCCCTCTCTCTCAATCCCTCTATTTTTCTCTCTCGATCTCTCTTTCTCTTTCTGTCTCCCTCTAATATGAGAGGCAGAAAATTGGCTCCAATTTTCCAAAATATTGGCTGTGTGTCCCCACTCAAATCTCAATCGAATTGTAATCCCCACATGTCGAGGGAGGGACCGGGTGGGATGTGATTGGATCATGGGGTAGTTTCCCCCATGCTGTTCTCATGACAGTGAGGGGGTTCCCCACGAGATGTGATGGTTTAAACGTGTGGCACTTCCCCACTCTCTCGCTTCCTCTTGCCACCATGTAAGACGTGCCTTGCTTCCCCTTCACTTTCTGCCATTATCGTAAGTTTCCTGAGGCCTCCCCAGCCCTGTGGAACTGTGAGTCAATTAAACCTCTTTCCTTTATAAATTACCCAGTCTCAGGTAATTCTTTATAGCAGTGTGAAGATGGACTAATAACCACCCCCTCTCTCTTCCGATTCCCTAGGAGAAGCCCCACCAGCAGCAAAGGCAAGAGAAGCAGAAAAAAAGTGGGCAGGTGAACCTTTGTCATGGGCACCCCACTACGGAGGAAAGTCAAGGTGAGGTTCAGGAGAGCCAAGACCAGCCCCAGGGAGGTGTGGCGTGCAGCAGCATTAACAGCCTGTCCAGGTGTTCTGCAGTTGTGGAAAATCTGTCGTGTCGTGTTGCACTGCCTGCCACTTTCCAGAGGACAGAGGACAGCAGTCACCATAGAAACCCTGCACACAGTCCCAGGCACCCTCCACGAACTCCTGAGGATGTGCTGGGGCTAGGACACCATCTCCAGAGAAAAGTAAAAGGACGGTACTGCTGCAGCTTAAAATTATGTAGTGTTTGCCAAGTCTAAGGCTTTCCTTTCTGCGGGCCCGGACCTCCAGATGCCATGTCCCTTAGTTGCCTCCTGACTGCATCTCCTCCTGAGGCCCTGCAGGAGGAGAAACAAGCAGGGGACTTGAACGGGGCCAACTGAAAGCCTGACTCACGCACAATCACAGAAACAAACTCCCCGTGCAGGAGGCAGTGCACACACAGAGGGACTTGCTGTAAAGTCACTGCTCAATGTGTTCCATACTTATCAATCAGCGAGCATTTTTGGACACTTGCCACCTGCCAAGAAGTGTGCTAAGAATGTTTTCTCCACCTTCAAATGCCTGAAGACTAGGCCATGTGAAAGAAGGCACTTAACAAACTGAAAAGCAGCGCATAGAAGCAGGGGTGACTTATTCTGCCTGATTTTCACTAGGCTACTGTATTATTGTGGTTTCATAGCTGCAGCAACAAAATGCTTTCTGACACTTCCTCTGCTCTCCACCCCCACATTCCCCAAGCTCGACTCCAGGCTACAATCCTTGCCAATGCCACTCCGGAACTTTTTAAAAGGGGACAAAGGGGTACACAAAGGAAATTCTAAGGCCTGCCGACTACCTCTTTTTGTGGCTATTTGGGGTTTCAAATTCTGGAAGAAGTGGGAGGGGAGCTAAAATTGGAGCCAAGATAAAGACACTGTCCAGGTGGAAGGCTGGAGATTGTCCAGGATCAGCTTGCCTAGAGCAGGACCCTCTGTCTTTTCCTCCTTAACAGCCCTTTGTTCTCTACACTGGAATACCCCTGTTACCAAAATGCTACCAACAGGTGCTGTTTCTTGAGCACCTACTACTGGGCAAGCAGTACACTAACCTGTTCTACTTGGACCACGTTCTGGTTATCTAATTGCTGCATAACAAAAAATCCCAGAACTCAGTGGTATGAAAACAGACATTTCATTATGCTCACTGATTCTGAGGGTTGGAAATTTGGAGAGGACACAACAGGGATGAGTTGTCTCTGCTCTACGAAGCCTGGGGCCTCAGCTATGAAAGCTGGATCAACCAGCGGGGCGAAGTGGCTCACGCCTGTAATCCCAGCACTTTAGGAGGCTGAGGCGGGTGGATCACCTGGGGTCAGGAATTCAAGACCAGCCTGGCCAATATGGTGAAACCCCGTCTCTAAAATTAGCTCAGTGTGGCCGCGTGTGCCTGTAATCCCAGCTACTCGGGAGGCTAAGACAGGAGAATTGCTTAAACTTGGGGGGCGAAAGTTGTAGTGAGCTGCGATCACACCACTGCACTCCAGCCTGGGAGACACAGCAAAAGAAGACTTGTAAAAAAAAAAAAAAAAAAAAAAAAAAAGAAAAAACCTGGAACAGCTAGGTGCTGGAATCATCTGGAAGCTTCATCACTCACACATCTGGCACCTGCACTGGAATGACTAGAAGGCTGCCTCAGCTAGAACTGTCCATCAGAGTGTCCTACCTGTGACCTCCTTCTGTGGCTTGAGCTTCCTCACAGCATGGTGGCCTCCAGGGAGCCAGTCTCTCACACAGTAGCTCAGGCATCCAAGAGCAAATGTTCCAGCAAACAGAAGAGAAGGTAAGTGGCTTTTTCTGACCTAGAGCTTACAGTCTTATGGTGCCACTTCCTTAGTATTCTATTGGTTGAGGCAGTAGCAAAATTGCTGGATTCAAAGGGGGAGGACATAAACCCTACCACTCAATCAGAAGAGTAGCAAAGAATCTGAGGCTATATTTTACAATATTAACTTCTTTAGTTCTCACAAACAATCTTTTGACAAAGTACAAGTATTATCCCATTTTACAAATGAGAACACTGAGGTTCAGGGAGATTAAACAATTCTATGCGGTAGGTTGCAGCCCTACTCCAAAGCCTGAGTCTGCCCATCAGATTTCCTGCCTGGCTGATGTTCTCCTTTCTTCTGGATCCTCCCCAAGTCCCCCCAACTCCCCAGCCCAAACTCCAGGCACCTCTTCCTCACCTCTTTCTGTTGATTTATCTGCTCTCAATTTCCTTCTGCCCTGGGAGTAGCCAGTGGCACTCCCTCCTCCATTCCATCTTTGCCAGCCTGGGGCCCAGGATGGAAACTTCAAGGAAGGCAGTCCCCCAGGTTTCCCCAGTCTCTAAAGCCAGCTACTTACAGACTTTTCATACTCTACAAGGCTAGAGTGGGACAGGCTTTCATCCTATGGAATCCCCACTGCCTTGGGCCAGCCGCAAGGGAGGTTAGGGCCCTGACCCTGACATTGCTCTTGACCAGTCCCAGCTGAGAATCAAACACCCCATCTCCACCCCCTGTGTTTGAGTGGCCCCTTCATACATTATCATCAAGTGTCTTCAACTACAAAATGAACGTTTTGAAATGACAAATGGGAGAATCGTAGAAATATTTGCAGCACAAAATAAAATGACAAAGGGTTCCTAAGATCTCAATAGATCAAAGATGAAAACAGATAATACCTTTTCTTTTTAATTTTCTCCATAACTCCCCAAACTTGTTAAGATAACACCTCTTTAAAAAGAAAAACACAAACGGGTTTAAAACACTGAAAAATAGGCCAAGCATAGGCCCACATCTGTAATCCCAGCTCTTTGGGAGACCGAGGTGGGAGGACCACTTGAGCCCAAGGAGTTCCAGATCAGCCTGGGCAACATGACTAGACCCTGTCTCTACAAAAAAAAATTAAAAATTACTCAGTCATGGTAGTGGTGCATGCCTGTAGTCCCAGCTACTCAGAAGGCTGAGATTGAAGGATCACTTGAGCCCAGGAGTTACAGCCTGGGAAACATAGGGAGACCCCTCTCTCTCTACAAAAAATTTAAAAACTAGTCAGGTGTGGTGGCAAACACCTGTAGTCCCAGCTACTCAGAAGGCTGAGGTGGGAAGATCGCTTGAGCCTGGAAAGTAGAGGCTACAGTGAGCCATGATCACACCACTGCACTCCAGCCTGGGAGACAGAGTAAGACCCTGTCAAAAAAAAAAAAAAACTAAAAAATGATTAAAATAACTAAAACTAACTTTCTGCTATTTTCACCTTATATTTTGTAAAGATTTTTAAAATGAAAATTCCCAATTGCTTTCCAGAAGGATTGCTCAAAATTATACCCACATTTCACTCATGCTCCAAGAGGAAAGTGACTCTTCCTGAACAGCAGCAATCAGGAAATCTCCCTGGAAGAGGCAGGGCTCAGCCTGAGACTTTAAAAGTGGGTAGGCCTCAGCTGTCCTTCCAGGTTTACACTGTGCATATTTCCAAACTCACCGACTTTACGCTCTTCTGCTTACATTGCTCTGTAAAGATTTGACCCACTACTGTGTATTAAAAAGGGATACATAATAATGAATTCAACCCTCTCGTAAAATCCAAAGGGTCCTCTTGCAGTTTCCCCCTAGTTAATGGGTCATTAAAATATTCCTGGGGAGGACAAAGCTTTAGTTCACTATGAGAAAAACAAGCAGAACCAGCCCTGGATTCTGTCTTCAAAGATTTTACCATGTTGGCAGGTCTGGTAGGCCAGAGCCCAAGAAAATATCTCAGCCACAGATACCCCAGGAGTAGACTAGCAGTACTACAACCTCAAGGTCAGAAGTATGTCACTAGACCAGAGCCAAAAATAGGTGCTATATCATTAAGAGAGTAAAAATGCAAACCACAGACTGGGCAATGTTACTCACAATAAGCGTATAACCCACAAGGGACTCCTATCCAAATATAAAAAGAACTCTCACTAATCAATAAGAAAAAGGCAAAAGATTTAAACAGGCACTTCACAAAAAAAGTATATTCAAAAAATCAACAAACATTTGAAAAGATCCTCAATTCATTAGTCATTAGGGAAAGGTGAAATAAAACCACAGTGAGACACCCCCACGCCCCCACCAGGATGGCTTAAAATTTAAAACACATAATACCGAATGTTTGCGAAGACGTGGAGAAACTGCCATTCTTGTACACTGCCAGTATAAGTGTAAATCTGTACAACCAGTTTGGAAAACTGCTGAGTAGAATGTACTCTAGCTGGATTTGTGAATATCCTATGATCCAGCAATTCTACTCCTAGAAATTTACCCAACAGAAATGTGCACTCATGTTCACCAAAAGACACACACAAGACAATTCATAGCAGCACTTACTATTCCTAACAGTCAAAAACTGGGAACTACCCAAATGTCCATCAGCAGAGAATGGGGATAAACAGTAGCATCTTCACATAATGAAATGTTTAGACAGCAATGAAAAGTAACTAGCTTCAACTACAAACAATGTGGTTGAACCTCACAAACATATACTAAGTAAAATTGTCAGACACAAAGAGGGTACATACTGTATTTAGATACATGTGAAGTCTGAAAACAGTCAAAACTATTCTGTTGTTAGAAGCCAGAATAGTTACTGCCCTGGGGGGAAACAACTCAAGAGGGCTTTGTGGCTAATGGTAATGTTCTGTTTCCTGAACTTCGTGCTAGTGATGCAGCAATGCTCAGTTTGTAAAAATTCATGGGGCTGTTCACTGTAATTTTGTGCAATCCTGTGTTACACCAGAGTTAAAAGTTCCCCCAAATCAAAAAGTGTTCAGCAAGTGGAAGCAAGTACACTGCTGGACTTGGTTGGGAGCTTAAGGGATCCCATAATTTGTCATAGGCACAAGCAAAGCCCACTTTCTTACCGTAAGTAGCATCTCCCAGAGTCAGGATCCAGGAATGGCTTGGCAGGCAGGATCCAAGGCAGGATCCAGGAGTGGCTGAGAGTTTTCCCAGTGCCACCTGGTCCCACCTCCCCTCTCCCACTTCTAATGAAGAGGCAGCACAGCTACTGTTAAGAAAAGGGCCTAGGTCCCTAGGAGATGACTGTGACATCTAGGGAGAGGATGATGCAGTGGGGTCCTCACCTAAACCCCCCTTGACTGTCTCACCACTCTCAATTATAAATGCCCGGACTTCCTCATCTCCCACCCACACATCTTGTTACAAGAAAAGAAATGAATCTCCCAGGGCTCCTTCTAACTAAAGTGTTCGTTCAAAGTAGCCCAGCTTGAGGGCCCCCGATCTGGAGGAGTGGGAGAGGCAGCCCTCACGCTCCAGGAGAGTCATCTCCAGGGCTACCCAGAACTGAGTAACTAGGTCACCAGAGTAACCAAAGAGGCCAGGAGACCAGGGCATTCAAGAATTGGTCCCGGAATGGGAGAGTGATGTCCAGTTCATGTTCTTCTGGTTCCAGCATAGCCCATGGTGCGAATGACACATCATACAAGAAAACACAGCGAGTCTCCCTTCCTCCACCAGCAACCTTTGGTTACTGATAATAATCAAATTCATTATTTTTTTATAACTAAGGCTGAGAGAATATGGAAAGGCCCACAGGGAATAGGAAGGCCTAAACCAAGGCCTTAAAGAATGAGAAGAAGTTTCGTTCAAAAAAGCCTCCTAAGGGAGGAAGGTGTCTTTCCCTCCTTTACTTCCCTACAGTAATTTTTATTTTGGATACATAAACCCTGATAAATGAGAACCCACATTTTCCCAAGGCCCGGGTTTCCCCCAGGCTGTGTTTTGGTGGGTGGTCCTCCCTCAGCAGTTGGAGTAATCCAGAGTGATCCCGGGCAAGTCGGAAGGGAGCAAGGCTATATTGAAGCCAAGAGGTATCTTCCCCGGCAGCTTCTCAAGAGAGGGGATCCGCGTGGTTAATTGTGAGACTAGAAACACTCTCCGTGTTACCGAGGTGGTTGATGGGTTTGTGCATGGTTTGGGGATGGAAGGCAGGAGGAGACCGCGAGTGCTTTGTTATTGTTATTTGGTTTATTTTTCTTAAAATAAAAACTGGATACAGCGAACTTTGAATACAGAAAATGAAAAATGAGGAGATTTGCATAACAGTGCTTGGACGTCCGGAGAGGCCCAGGGCCTAGCCACTGTTGGGGCACCTAGAAACACTTATGCCTGCAGATCGCGGAGGGTTAGCCACAGGAAGGGGCCGCCTAGGCTGGCCACAGGGCCTTTGCTGTGGCTGGAAGACCTGCCTTGGCGGCACCTTGGCACCTTGTTTCCCTTCAGCCCTGCCCTGCGGCAGGGAGTCAGCTCTGACTCCAGCTTGCTGCAGGCTGGGGAGGGGACGCTGACAGAGGCTAGGACGGTAGCTGGCGAAACCTCATCTCCTCGCAGTCCGGAAAGTAACCTTGGACCTGGCAGGCACTTCCTAAAGTCCAAGCGGCCCTCTCTGAAGAATAAACCTGATTTTCCTCCGGACGCGGACAAAGGAGGATTCGCTCACAACTAGCCTGTAACCAAGATTTCCTATTTTCTTGGTTAGGAAAAAAAAAGGAAGCCCTCCGGGAGAGAGATGCGCCCTAATGTTTCTCCCAGAAGGGCCGGTTTCAGCGCGTTTGAGAGTTTGCTCTCCTACCAGCCTCTGGTTCTAGGGCCCCTGCACCCTCATCCTGGCTCCCGTCTCTTCTGTCCACCCTCCCGGACCCCCAAAGGGGCGGCGGGGCCCAAGCAGAGGGAGCTGCGCCTGACCCCGAGCGGAAGGGCCCCAGTCTAGGTCCTAATGCGGGTGGCGTCTCCTTTGACAGGCGGCGTTTAGGGACAACAGCGGGGACGGGAGATAAGGTGACATACCAGAGCAGATTTGGTGCACGCGCTGATACTCCTCTCCCGACAGGAAACGCGGAGCTATTTAAAAGACCCTATCGATTACTTTATCTTTCCTGGAGGAAAGCTTCTTGCGGAGAGACAAAAGATGTTCCCTACCTAAAGACACAAGGCCACACAACGGAGGGTCTGCACAGGCGACGCACAATTAGGCGCGGGGAAAGCAAAAACACGTTGATACTTAGAGGGCACAAACGTGTGTGTTCCCAGATCAGCTCCGGAGGGCGGCCGGGACGCTGGGGGCGGCGAGGGGCACCCACAGTATGGTCTTCTGTGCGCTTGAAAAGTTTTTTTCCACCATATGCGCGTAAAACATGCACACACAGAGAAAGTGACTGTGCACTTAAGGCGCGCGTGTGTACCCGTGTCGTTTCAGCGAATTTAAAGCACAACAGGCTGGGCGCCGTGGCTCACGCCTGTAATCCCAGCACTTTAGGAGGCCGAGGCGGGCCGATCACCTGAGATCGGGAGTTCGAGACCAGCCGAGGCAACATGGTGAAACCCTGTCTCTACAAGAAATACAAAAATTAGCCGGGCATGGTGATGGGTGCCTGTGATCCCAGCTACTCGGGAGGCTGAGGCAGGAGAATCGCTTGAACCTGGGAGGCGGAGGTTGCAGTGAGCCAAGATCATGCCACTGCACTCCAGCCTGGGCGACAAGAGCGAAACTCCGTCTCAAAAAATAATAATAAAATAAAATAAAGAAAGAAAGCACATCAACTCGACACTCAAATCGGGTTACTGGTGGCTGTAGATGTATCCCGTAGACACAGGTCTAAAATGTAAACGCTCCATTGTGCTCCTTTTAAGGGCTTGAATGTCTGCAACTGTCATGTGTACACTTAAAGTATGGGATGTGTCAACACGACCCTTTCTAGCGCGCTCGTTTCTTGTCTGAATCCCCGCATTTCGCCAATTTGCTAGGAGCACAGAACGCCCTCAGCGAAAGGGGCTGCTGATCCCGAATTTGCTAAGATATCCCGCAGCTCGTTGGCCTCCGGGTTCCCCGTGCCGTGCCCCCGGGAGGCTCTCCACAGACACCGGTTGCGCCGAATTATACGAGATTGAACGGGTTTTTGCGTGTGTGTGCAATACGACAATTTGCCAGCTGTTCCACAGTGCGCTCCGCCGGGCGATGGAAACTTCGCTGTGTTAACGCACAGCAGATTGGAGGGCACGACCCGGAAGGAAGGAAGAGGCGAGCAGGGAAAGGCGGCGACCCTAGGCCCGCCGGCCAGTCGTTTCCAGCGTCAGTTCAGCACTGAGCGGGGGCTCCCGGAGCTGCGGCCGGCCGGGGTTTCGGCCAGAGCCGCGGAGGCCGCCCGGCGGTGGGTGCGACTCTTCTCGTCTCCAGGGAGCGGCGGCTGAAGACCCGACCCGACCCACCCGCAGCGCTGCCGTCGGCCCCGCTGGTCCCCCGCGCGGGCACAAAAACAGGCGGCCGTTCTCCAGCTCTCTTTTCCCAAACCTGAACCGCCACGCCGAAGGTGCTTCCTAAGCCGCGGCTACCCGGGCTTCACGCCCGCCGGGCAGGCGTGAACCAGCCCCAGGACAACCGTTTTCCTCCTCACTGTATCTGAATCGTTGTCCCTCTGACTCGAATGTCACCTGATTTTCCCAGCCGTGACCTCCAGCGACGGGACTCCGAGGAACTGACTCCAGCGTCTCCGTTCTCTCCGCCTCTGCGCCCGTGTTGGCTGAAGCGGTTTGCAGCCGTCGGGGCAGAGTGAGTGGGATGTGGCAGCCACCAGCCCCAGCCCAGAGAAGAAAAGAGGACGAAATTAACGCGAAAGGACACCGGAAGTCGGAAAGCGACTCCCTCAGATCCTCGGAATCCGAGGCAAACCCTAACACTAGTTTGAAAGCGGATCGTATCCACTTTCGTATCGTATCCTGGAATAATCCAGGATAAATTCGAGTTGGGAAACATACGCCCCAGAGCGTAAGAAAACTGACTTACAACAAAACAAAACAGACAAGCACAAAGTGCAAAGGAGTTTGCAAAAGTTGTTGCTCTCAGAAAAAAAAAAAAAGTGTGTGTGTGTATATATATGTATACATACACACATCCTATAATATGATTTCAATTTGCAAAAATACTCTCTAAGAGGATGTATTTTTAAAACCAGTGGCAGCTTCGGAGGGAGTGGGGATTCGCTGCGAAGGGGAGAAGGAAGCCTTTTTGAGGTGACCTAAATGTTTTTGTATCTTGATTATGGTGGCTGTTATTGGAGGGGGGCCGCAACCAAGTGTCAAGACTCATCGAACTGTACCCTTTTGTTCAAGGTACATTAAACCTCAATAAAGTGGATTTTAAACCTAAATAAGCCGGTAACAGCTTTGCCTGGGTGGCTAGGGGAGAGGCCTGGGACACTTTACATTGATCTCCCTCTTACACGTGTTCATTTTGGTTTGGTTTTGTTTTTATGATGTGTTATTTATTCAAAAATATATCATTAGCAGAGTGACTGATGTAAATGTTAAACAATTGTTAAGGAAACCAACAAAAGTGGGAACAAGAGACACTTGTGCATCCTGTCAGAGGGAGAAGAATAAGCACTCGCTGTCCAAGCTCATAAAATATTTTGGAAATGAATGTCGTTCAGTTTTGGTTTTTTGTTTCTGTTTTTTTGTTTTTTGTTTTGTTTTGTTTGTTTGTTTGTTTTTTGCTTTTTTGCTCATGTGTTCAACATCAAGGAGAAATGAGGACCCAAAACTTATCCACTGGTTACGTTGGTGTGTGTGGCTGTCATCTCCTTGGGACTGGCTACTGAAGGCCACAGGAGTGGGAGGACCAAAGGCTCCCTGGATGTTGTGTCCTGGCCTGTGAGCTGCACACAGTCCCGCTTGCAGCAAAGATGGGGCGGCCGGCTGCGCTGTGAGGGAAGGCCAGGCCCCGGCAGGAACCTCAGATCTCACCGGGGGATGAGAGTGGTATTCCCCTGCAGTGGGAGTCCGTGCTGGCCTGAGAGGCTCCAGGCTGTGCCACCCCTGGGCAGACCCCAGACTTCAGGGAGCTCCCAGGATCAGTGGCTACAAGGGTCCCCGCCGAGTTTGGAGAAACAAGGTATGAAATACTTCCATTTATACTTACCCCTACCCCGGCCCCAGACAGGAAAGTCACTTCAACCTTGTTAGGTCAGATTCCAGATCTGGTTCAGATTCAGGGCTATTTCAGAGATTTTTAGAGTCTGGCCCTCAGGAGAAGGAAGGACAGTGGGCTGAAGGCCAGGGGCCAGGCAATCTAGGAACAGCTAAACTCCTTTGCTGGCCTGTGGGGAGTGCCTGGGTGGGGCTACCAAGGCCATAAGCCAGTTTCATCTTCCCACTTTGCCACCTTCTCACAGAGACCAGGCTCTGCATCCTCAGTGACCACAAGACTTGGGCCTGCCCTCTAGTTTGTCCATCCCCGCCCCCTCCCCGACCCGCACTGTCCAAGACCCCAAGACCAAACCACAAGTCAGGAGAGATCTTGAGAGCAGCCAGTGCCACTGGGGTCCTGTTCCCAGATAGTACTAGACAAAGGCCACCCTTCCTCCTCTCTCTCTAGGGCTCCGCTGACCACCCTATGCAGTCTTCCTACACTAAGGGCTTTGCAGCCACCCCTTCATGGAGATTTCGCTGCCTGGCTGCTTTGGCTGCCTGTCTCAAACTATACACATCTTTGATTCTTAAACTCCAAGATTAGGATGGGCCCCAGAAAGTTGCATTTTTAATATGCACCTCAGAGGATTCTGGCCTAGATATTTCTGCAGCCCCAAAAGTAACAAGGAAACTGTTCCAAAAAGTGTATTATGAAAAGTGTCATGTGTATTCTTCACTTGCCCCCCAATTATTCTTCCCCTGAATCTTTCATCACCAAAAATTCCCATGGAACCATATGTGTACATATGCCCATATTTAAAACACGAATTCTGTACCTGGTTTGCTAAAGTATCTCAAAACATACCATAAGAATACATATGAATGTAATTCTTTCTCATGGCATATGGTATTCTGTTCTATTGGTACAACATGATTTTTTGACCAGTCCTCAAATATATATATCTTTTTTTAACATGTTTTGATTCTTTAAAAAACTAGAAACTGCAATGAAAATGCTTTTCTTTGCATACATGTATATACCTATAGAATGGAATCCTAGAAATGAAAATATTTGTTCAAAGAGCTTATGCATTTTTAATTTTGGCAGTACCAAACTGCTCCAAAGAGGTTTACCGGTTTACAATGTAGAAGCATGACAAAGCAACTATTGCACTTTTTGATCTTCATCAGTCTGATAAGTAAAAACTTTTGCCTCTCTGTGTTTCAATTTGCATTTATTTCTTTTTATTTTTTCCAGCAAGGCTCTGCTACTCTTGGTCATTTTTTAAATACTTTTCCTGGATCATTTTCTTATTGATTTACAGGTATTCTTTCCATATTGTGGAAATCAGTATTTTGTCATGTATTTCTAGCATTTTTCCTGAGTATAGTTTTTTCTTGGATTCTATTTATGGTATTTTTGCTGTGCATAGATTTATTTTTATGCAATCAGGTTTATATAATTCATCTTTTATAGTTTCTAGGTCTTTTGTTCTCTTCATCCACCCTCCCAAATATACAAGCACTCCAAAATTATTTTAATTACCTGTAGCACTTTTGTGTTTCATTTTTAGGATCTAAATGTTTAATCTATCTGAAATTGAATGTATTTGGTATAAGAAAAATCCATTACATTTTCCTTATGTTAACATCACTTTATTTTGAAAGCGTATTGTC
Organism: Theropithecus gelada; assembly: GCF_003255815.1. NCBI lineage: Eukaryota > Metazoa > Chordata > Mammalia > Primates > Cercopithecidae > Theropithecus > Theropithecus gelada. The sequence continues at coordinate 169,422,138 of NC_037673.1, read as the reverse complement.
ATATAGCTCATCCCCCCTCCCCCAAATAGCATAATATTACAATTGGCGGAGACTTATTTCTCATCTTAACCAGTTTTACTTCGTTGGTTAGACAACTACCCACGTGCCTGTCCACCTCTGTCTACTCTCCAGGTGAATTCAGGTAAGAACCTGGGATGTCTCCCGGGATAGTGCAGCTGGAAAGGAATGCTGGGTACACCTCTTACCACCAAGGAGACAGACACAAAACTGGGGACCAGACAGGAAAAGAGACATGCTCAAGGTGAGCCAACTGCTGAAAAGGCAGGACCACACCCACTGCGGGCTCAGAGGCCAGCGTTCTTTCTGAATGCCTGCCTTTTTCAGGGTCTTTGCATCTTGGACTGTGCATCCCCAGCACCTGGTACATAGTGGGCACCCAGTCAATGTAGGTGAAGGAATGGAGAAAATCAGGCCAAGAACCCAACAGTGACCAGGCTGTGGAGTCACTTGTGGGCTGGGTGAAAACTGGTCCACTTTTTTAGCCTCTGCCCTCACAGACACACACACCCACACACACACACACACACACACACACGGACAGTATTCACTAGCCATGTGGATCTGCTCTTTCCTTCTGTGGGCTCTAGGCCCTTCCTATGGCTGAGCAAGTTTCCATGGACAACTCTTAAAGCAGCTTGGGGACTTTCCCTCTGTCCTAGCTGGCCAGCAGGGGGCTGGGGAGGGGTGGGAGGAAGCGGGGACAAGAGGGGGTGGGGGGCGGGAAGAAAGTCAAAACCCAGTCAGGCAATAGAGAGTTAGTATTTCCAGGGCTCTGCTCAGATGGCCCAGAAAGCAGGATTGACTACATAGTTTGTGGGCTCAGCGCACGATGGAAATGTGGATCCTCTGATTAAAAACTTATTAAGAGTTTTAAGAGAGCAACAGCGGAACATTAAAGCAAGCTCAGGCCCTGTGAGACTGCACAGAGGCTATGCCCATGAAGGACAGGGTTAATTATGGGAGAGAGGGAACAAGGCCCTTTCAAGGACTCTAAAGGTTCCGACTGTAAAGTAGAAGTGGGCTGGAAGAGTATTCATAACAGCCAAAATGTGGAAATAACCCAAATGTTTATCAAGAGGATGAATGGACAAAGTGTGGTGTAGACATACAATAGAATATTATTCAGCCATTAAAAGGAACAAGATGATACGTGCTACAGCATGAACGAATTTTGAAAACATTATGTTAAGTGAATGCTGCGAAACACAAACAGCCACATAGTGTATGATTCCATTTGTATGAAATGTCCAGAACAGGCAAATCTATAGGGGCAGAAAATAGATTAGCGGTTGCCTAGGGCTGGGAAGGTGGGAGAGGGGGTTGGAGTTGATGACTAAAGGCCACAAGTTTCTTTTTGGGGTGACAAAAAATGTTCTAAAATTGTGATGATGGTTTCACAACGCTGTGGACATACTAAAAATCACTGGATTGTATAATTTAAATGGGTGGATTGTATGGTATGCGAATTATATCTCGATAAAGCTATTATCAAAATAAGAGGAGAGGGAGGGGAGAAGGGAAAGGAAAAGCGGGAGAGCGAGGGAAGGAGAAGGCGAAAGTGAACTGAACGCATGTTAAATTCCTCTCTCCCCCCTCTCTCTCAAATGAAATTTATGCAGGAAATCTCCCTTGTCTATGAAGGTTTGGGGAGACCTGGCATCTCAAATCCAACAGCCCTGGTCCTCTTCCCTGGCTGCGCGGTTGGGGGTGATGGTGGCGGTCTTGCTCTTCCTCCAGTTAGTATGGTCTTGGGCGCAACGACGTGCAATAAAAGCAAACAGTCTCAGCTCTGGAGTCAGCTGTATGTTCGAATCCTAACACCCTGACACTGTCCTTTCCCATCTGCGTGACCCTGAGCAAGTTACTCTACGTCTCTGAGCCCCATTCTCCTCAGGCCTGCAGTCGGAGTAAGAGGATCCGCGATGAGAGCGCATGGCACACCCCGTGGGCGCTGAATAAGCGTGGGAATGAGAAGGATTTGGTGCCAGCTGAGCCACCCGAATGAGGCGCGTCCCGAGGCAGGAAAAATCCGGTGCCGCGGAGGCCTCCTGGACTCTTCCGGAGCCAAGGGCGAGGTCGGCGGCCCTCAGAGTCGCCCCCCGCCCCCAGTGCCTGGCCAGGAAGGAAGCCCAGGCGGCGGAGGGGCCCAGTGGCCGGGCCCGGCGCGGAGGCGGAGGCCGGGAGCCCGGCGCGCAGCCGGAGCTGCTCATCCATCAGCGGGACGAAGAGCAGAGTCGCGCTCTCGGCCCTCTGTTTGCTTTCTCGCCAATTATTGCAGCGCCGCAGCCCCTTTGTTGATACAGTAGTCCGAAAAAGTGCTAATGTTCATTTATCAGGGGGCCAGCCGGGGACTCCCACGAGTTGCGATTCTTCCCAAAATATAAACATGGGGCGAGCGTCCCAGACAGAAACCCCCATCTGTTTCCCCCGCGCGGGCGGAGAGCTAGGCGTTGTTGAAGATAAAGCCGCGGATAACGCCGCCTGTCTCCAATGGACGTCTCCCCGGCGCATTAATGACATTCCCGGTGATAGTTCCAGCTTATCTTTCAATTAATCATATATACCTTTTGCGGCCAGCCCTGCTGATTGCACGAAAGGGGGGCCGGCTCCGGCTGCGCCGATCGCTTTCCAATTAATAATAATTTATTCACGGAGAATGCGCTCGAGCCACCCTGGAATTTGGATTATCTTAAAGCACCAACTCTTTAAAAGTCAAGGAAATACACGGATAGATTTTTGATCTCTCCTCTCTCCTTTTGTCTCTCTCTGCCTTTCTCTAGGCTGAAGGCTGTTTGTCCTGCTAGTTTGGTCAAAGTGCGGCGTGGAGAGGCGGCCAGGTTGGGTCAGAGGCCCTTGGGAAAAAAGATGTGTCCCTGTTGGGGGCCAGAGAATCAAGTTTCCTTCCACCCAACCCCCAACCACTGCAACTTCTATTTAGATCTATTTAGAGGGATTTTTTTTTTTTTCTTCCTCACTCGGAAACAGTGAGGACTGACAAGAAAAGTTGCGAATCGCTCTCGGACTTTTCTCTAAGGGGACCAGCATGGGTCGCCCCAATTTCTATTTTGCACGCATTTGTCCATTTTTGCCCCACCTCCTCTCTCCTGCAACACCAAGACCTTTTTGGAAGCCAAGAGAAATCATTACCCGATTCACACAGGGCATAGAGAGTGTAAAAGTCACTAATTTTGTTCAAATAAGGAGGGTATTTTTCCTTCCCTTTTTGTAACACCTGACCCACAGGACTGACAGCTCTAGGAAGCCCCCTTACCCGAAAGTAGGAAATAAATCCTTGCCGCCTTGATTTGTAAAGGCAATGCTAGTTTTTTCTTTCTCCAGAACTCTCAAAAAAAAAAAAAAAAAAAAAAAAAAACCTGAAAACAGGGATCCCGGATGTAGCCTCGATGTCCCCCATTAAACGGTAATATTTCAGGCGTCGGCTCACACTAATCTTTCAAACTGTCATCGCAAGTCGCCCGGCCAGCAGATTCACTTAACAGCGCTCCCAGGAACCTCGTTCCGAGCTCTTTTCAGCGAGACATTTAATTGAATCGGATGTGGCTCGTTTGCCAGACGTCACCGCCTCAGCGATAGGCAACCTCTCCAACGCCCCCCCGCCCCGAAAACAATCTTCAAAGGCAAGGCAGGCCCCCAAGCTAGGTTAATTTAGAGCCATAACGGTAACGTGGCCACAAGTTCAGGCGAGGAAGGGCCACAGAGGCTGCTGACATGCAGTTCCGTCCAAGGAGAATTTGGGTTGGGAGGTGAAGAGGTGGGGGGACAGGTTTCCTGGGCCTTGAGAGCCCCACATTTAAGAAAAGGCATCCTCCACAGACTAGGCTAACAATTCCAGACCCCCAGTAGTCCCTGGCTCAGAAACTCAAGGCGTGATTTCAGCGTGGCGACCCAGGCCTGTTACTGACGGCTGGCGCCTAGAAGCCGGGGTCAGGGCTTTGCACGCCTCCTCGGCGGCCCTGTGGAGCTCACCTCTCCATTGCTCTAGCATGGAGGCCCCAGGTCCTGGGACTGTGGCTTTGATGAGGGACAGAAAAAGTCCCAACATCAGGCCAGTGCTTGACTTCCCTTGTGTCGGCGTCTCAGAGGGCCCACTGTCGGGCTCGAGCACCCAAGATGCACGTTCGGGACAGACACTATTTTGTCTCCACACATTGTGCGTTTCCTCCGCACCTTGGGCGCGCGTGCGGGAGCTGTGTCTTTAGGTAGCTTTTGGCCCTGCGCCGCCTTTATTCTACTCCAAGCGCCTCTTGCCAACCCGCACTCTGCAAAGAGCCAAGCCCTCCACGTCCCCATTCTCAGCAAGTCCACGCGTCCCGCCCAGCTTCCTGCCCGCGGTTCCCTGCACCAGCTAAGGCCGTGCGAAGCCAACGCTTTTCCACTGACAAATCATGTCATCCCCAGCTCTAGAAGGCGTCCTTAACCTGGGGCCACTCTGCCTACCCGGACTCCTGAATTGTAAGCAAAGTAAAACTCCTCTCTGCAGTGTTCTGGGGAATGGAGAAGACCCCAAGCTTTCATAAGACCTCCCAAGGAGTGCGGGGACCCAGAGAAATGAGGCCCACCCGGGCAGGACCTGGCCATTTAGCCGGCGCTCCTGAAACTCTGGCAGATTTGTCTGACTTCTGCGCCCTACTCTACTGACCCTGTGGCTAAAAATGATCACGATCACCTCACCTGCCCTGCCCTTCCCCCACGCGCCTGATGGAGCCGCAGGGGTGCCCTCTCCGAGTACCGCCCAGAGGCCTCGGAGAAATCCTGGCCTAGCTGGGCTCAGAGAAGCCCCGCCTCCCTGACAGCTAAACCTGGGCTAAGGCCCTGAAACCTCGAGGTTGGCAGAAGCCTGAGGGCCTTGCTGCTAGGCAGGGAGGGCACGGGAAGGAGGGGGGTGGGATCCGTGGCCTCCAAACAGGGGAAACGAGGTGGCTAGTAGCTGGGGCACACCACAAGACAGGTGTCTCCTGGAAAGCTGAGCTTACCAGCTGGGATTCCTGATTTATTTCATTATTAAGGGGAGAGGCATTTCCCTGGGAGAGTCCTGGCAGTGACTGATGCCCCCTGGAGTTGTGCTGTGCCTAACACTACTGTAGGAGGCAGCCACTCCTACCCCACCTGGCCATCACTCACCTTGCCCTTACTTTCCTTGACTCATCCAGAAGCACCCAGAGCCTGTGGCATGACTGGCCCTGTAGGCCAAGCCAAACTGAATCCCCGAATTGTCCAGAATCTCCCCATCCTGCTATCCCCAAAGCCAGTCCTGTCCTCCAGACTTCTCTTCCTACCACCTTCAGTAATAAAGCCTTCCTCAAATCACTCCCCTCCCCACCGCTTCCCACCCCATCCTTCTCTCTCCCATTCTGGTTTGGGTGCTGAGGAATATTTATTCAAACCCACACCCATCCAGCCCTGCCCAGAGGCCTGACTCTGCGTGCCTCTGGTAGGCTTTTCAGGCTCACATTAGGGAGCAAAAGGAGACCCTTCCAAATGTGTCCTGGCCCCTTTAAAAAAGCTGAGCAGGGCTTTTTTTTTTTTTTTTTTTTTTTTTTTTTTTTTTTTTTTT